>NC_064641.1:350607675-350910706 GCF_023864345.2 Schistocerca serialis cubense | reverse complement strand
TTTGAGCGAGGGCGTATAGTGGGCATGCGGGAGGCCGGGTGGACGTACCGCCGAATTGCTCAACACGTGGGGCGTGAGGTCTCCACAGTACATCGATGTTGTCGCCAGTGGTCGGCGGAAGGTGCACGTGCCCGTCGACCTGGGACCGGACCGCAGCGACGCACGAATGCACGCCAAGACCGTAGGATCCTACGCAGTGCCGTAGGGGACCGCACCGCCATTTCCCAGCAAATTAGGGACACTGTTGCTCCTGGGGTATCGGCGAGGACCATTCGCAACCGTCTCCATGAAGCTGGGCTACGGTCCCGCACACCGTTAGGCCGTCTTCCGCTCACGCCCCAACATCGTGCAGCCCGCCTCCAGTGGTGTCGCGACAGGCGTGAATGGAGGGACGAATGGAGACGTGTCGTCTTCAGCGATGAGAGTCGCTTCTGCCTTGGTGCCAATGATGGTCGTATGCGTGTTTGGCGCCGTGCAGGTGAGCGCCACAATCAGGACTGCATATGACCGAGGCACACAGGGCCAACACCCGGCATCATGGTGTGGGGAGCGATCTCCTACACTGGCCGTACACCACTGGTGATCGTCGAGGGGACACTGAATAGTGCACGGTACATCCAAACCGTCATCGAACCCATCGTTCTACCATTCCTAGACCGGCAAGGGAACTTGTTGTTCCAACAGGACAATGCACGTCCGCATGTATCCCGTGCCACCCAACGTGCTCTAGAAGGTGTAAGTCAACTACCCTGGCCAGCAAGATCTCCGGATCTGTCCCCCATTGAGCATGTTTGGGACTGGATGAAGCGTCGTCTCACGCGGTCTGCACGTCCAGCACGAACGCTGGTCCAACTGAGGCGCCAGGTGGAAATGGCATGGCAAGCCGTTCCACAGGACTACATCCAGCATCTCTACGATCGTCTCCATGGGAGAATAGCAGCCTGCATTGCTGCGAAAGGTGGATATACACTGTAGTAGTGCCGACATTGTGCATGCTCTGTTGCCCGTGTCTATGTGCCTGTGGTTCTGTCAGTGTGATCATGTGATGTATCTGACCCCAGGAATGTGTCAATAAAGTTTCCCCTTCCTGGGACAATGAATTCACGGTGTTCTTATTTCAATTTCCAGGAGTGTACCTTGGAAGCAAAATAATCCATGACGGCCGAATCAAGGAGGACATAAAAAGTAGACTAGCACAGGAAAAAAGAGGGCATTCTTGGCTAGGGGAAGTGTACTGATATCAAATGTAGGCCTTAATTTCAGGATGAAATTTCTGAGAATGTACGTTTGGTGCACAGCATTGTATGGTAGTGAAATATGGACTGTGGGAAAAGAGAAGAGACTCGAACCGTTTGCGATGTATTGCTACAGTAGAATGTTGAAAACTAGTTGGACTGATAAGGTAAGGCCGGCCGCTGTGGCCGAGCGGTTCTAGGCGCTTCAGTCCGGAACCGCGCTGCTGCTACGGTCGCAGGTTCAAATCCTGCCTCGAGCATGGATGTGTGTGATGTCCTTAGGTTGGTTAGGTTTAAGTAGTTTTAAGTCTAGGGGAGTGATGACCTCAGATGTTAAGTCCCATAGTGCTTAGAGCCATTTGAACGATTTTTTGATAAGGTAAGGAATGTGGTGGTTCTCCGCAGAATCGAGGAGAGAAGATATGGAAAACACTGACAGGAAGAAGATACTGGCTGACAGGATGTGTGTTAAGACGTCAGGGAATACCTTCCATGGTACTAGAGGGTGCTACAGACGGCAAAAACTGTAGGGGAAGACTGATGACTCGGAAGAAAAGCCATTTTATGGACACACATCTCTAGACGCTCGCTGAAACAGTTAGGCCGCTACCACGTTTATCCGTCCGATAGGGCCAGCCTGACGACGACGACGGCGAGATTAAGAGAGTAGCGGATTTGAAATGGCGTCCTGTGCATCTTCCAGAACCACGAAAGTCGATGCCATCTGTTGAAAATGTTAAGACACAGGCACGCTAAGACGTAAGACTGAAGAAAATATGTTCGAGATGTTAGCTGCAGGATTCTCTTCAATTCCAGTTATGGGTTTACACATAGACTACAATTTTATTTTATCATTGTAACTTTGAACACAATTATTTCAATATCATGATGTATCATATGTATAGGTTTACATCTAATACACTCACTCATATTATTTTGTAATTCCCGACGTTATAATACATATATATATATATATGTATATTATTGATTTACGGTAGCTGTGCACGACTCATAAAGCTATCGGGTTGCTCTGTTTACTTTATTTAGTCACCCTTTGGTCATTCAACATAACCATATACAACAGGTCAGATAATACATTAACGGTAAAATATATAAATATACAGGATATCCCAGGAGGAATGGTCAGTATTTACGGATATGATAGGAACGATCATTCAAAGCAAAAAAGATTTGGTAAACATGGGCTCAAATGCATACCTTAAGAGCTGTGAGTCTTGTTCAGTAGAAGGGATGTGTTTCAACGTAGCTAAGATGAATAAATGTTCATAGCTCTTAAGGTATGCACTTTAGAGCTCATTTTTCCTAGAAGATTTTTCTTCTTTTAGTCCATACTATCTCCTCCAAATTTTGGAAAGCATAGAGCTCGCAGTAGAAGAGGTTTGTGAAACGGTTGGGAGCTAGTCGGGATGCATTTTTAAAATGAACTCAGTGAAAAATAAGAAAGAATCCCACAAATAACATTTATTTAACAGTTTTTCAAATACACTGTGCAACACGGATACCATCCGAAAACGTTAAATTAAAAAACTAAAAGTCACACAACCTTTAATAACTGCGATCATCACTCAAAAGCGTTAAACAGTTACGTCTGCAACAAACTCCATTAACAAATATTCATGATGAAATATATTTACTTTAAAATTACGTTGAATGATTCTAATATCACTATGTGTGAAGCTGATGCCAGAATTGCTTTAAATTTATGTTACTTTTGGTCATCAAAAGAGTGTGTGGTTGAAATGCTACAAATGCTTACTAACGGCAGTCAGCCCCGAAAATTTCCCAATAAGCAAGACGCTTTATATTTTGGATAAAGTGCGTTGAGATATACCGAATGAACAGTATTGGAGACTTTCACCAACACAGTTGAAAGTTTCATACAAGAAGAAAGCGCCTATTTTGCATGATGCAGAATTATTTTATAGATTAATTTGACACTTACTGTAGAATTATCTTAGAGAAACACAATGTCTGCCACCTATATCGTGAAGAAATTTTATTTATAAAAATAGTTTGTCAACTGTGTTTGTAATGTATCAATTTACTGAGACATAATTTCCCGTAACACGAGTTTATCAGTCATTTGTGTGTAAGCTCGATTGCAAAAACATTAACTTAGATACATTTGTAAAGTTTGGAGACATTGTCTTTGCGTATCAAGAAAAGCTGTGTTGAGTAAAACAGCGCACAACAGGCAGTACGGCAGCAGTAGGAAGAGCGAATCATAGACGAGTCTTGCGTGGAACGTGAAGGTGATTGGTCGGCTTAGCTGAGGTGCTGTGGGTTAGAGCAAGTGGGTCCTTTTCGAAGATGAGAAATTTTGAGAAGTGGGAATAACTAATACTTTCATATTATTGAAGGAAAAAGTATTGAAATTTGATTTTGATGCAGAAACGACTCAGCAATCAAAAGGTGTTTGTTGCATTGCTTCAGCGATTATTGTTATTCATTAATTTTCATTTGTGAGTAATTTTGAGAGTTAAGTGAAGGAGACGTTTTATCATTCATAAGTCCAAGATGTTAGCTAGTTCATCCACTTCTGTTAGTTAAAGGGGGATTTTGATTTAATGAATTGAAAATAAAATTGATAGTTATTTTATGCTTCAATTATGGTTGGTATCTGTCATAGGGTTAAAAAGAATGAGTAACTTTATTAAAAAGGAATTTAAACGTTAGATTTCCAGTTTCGAAAAAAATAAGTAAGTTGTGATTTCATTTTATTTTCACTTATAATCATCCTCTCCCTTTTCAAAAATGACATACATTGTGAATGGAACGATTACTAGAGCATTGGTAGCAAATGAATAGAACGACGAGTAGGCAGGGTGTTGTCTTTCTAGACAAACGGTAAATTATAGCACACAGCGTAGTGCTTTTACTTTTCAGCTTCTATCGGAACAGCATTGTCATTGACATTTACGTCAATACAGAAGAGAGTCAAGCGACCGTTGCAGGTAAGACATTATCAGCGCCTAATTACGGAACTCATTTAGAAGGAGATTTCCTTGTTACGTGCAGCGAAATACATTAGACTTGAACACATGTAGTGTATAAGCACTGTGAGTGAGCATTTCCACGACATAGTTAATTTCATTTAATACTCTCAGCGTTCGAAGCTCCATTAGAAATTTCCAAACAATATATTTTTCAGTTCATGAGATACTTTCCGCAATTTCTCATCATTAAATATTTTTCATTAGATACCTTCACAGTAAAAGTGGAAAGAACCTACAAGAACAACCATAAGATTAAAAAAAAAGAGGCGATAAAAAGAAAACAAATCTTAAAACATTCTAGTAATTGGAATTAATGAACAATAAATTTTCTTTGAAAGAAAGTAACCACTTTTGGTTTGATAAAACAGCAACCCCGCTAGTTATTATTCTAACAACTGTTTAAAAATTCGTCGTCTTTCCATTAATCATGTTTTGGATAGAATAATTTCTGTCAGAGACAGCAAAGGACTTGGAAGAGCAGTTGAACGAAATGGACAGTGTCTGGAAAGGAGGGTATAAGATTAACATCAACAAAAGCAAAACGAGGATCATGGAATGTAGTCGAATTAAGTCGGGTGATGCTGAGGGAAATAGATTAGGAAATGAGACACTTAAAGTAGTAAAGGAGTTCTGCTATTTGGGGAGCAAAATTACTCATGATGGTCGAAGTAGAGAGGATATAAAATGTAGACTGGCAATGGCAAGGAAAGCGTTTCTGAAGAAGAGAAATTTGTTAACATCGAGTATAGATTTAAATGTCACGAAGTCGTTTCTGAAAGTATTTGTTTGGAGTGTAGCCATGTATGGAAGTGAAACGTGGACGATAAATAGTTTAGACAAGAACAGAATAGAAGCTTTCGAAATGTGGTGCTACAGAAGAATGCTGAAGATTAGATGGGTAGATCACATAACTAATGAGGAGGTATTGAATAGAATTGGGGAGAAGAGGAGCTAGTGGCACAACTTGACTACAAGATGGGATCGGTTGGTAGGACATGTTCTGAGACATCGAGGGATCACCAATTTAGTATTGGAGGGCAGCGTGGAGGGTAAAAATCGTAGAGGGAGACCAAGAGATGAATACACTAAGAAGATTCAGAAGGATGTAGGTTGCAGTAGGTACTGGGAGATGAAGAAGCTTGCACAGGATAGAGTAGCATGGAGAGCTGCATCAAACCAGTCTCAGGACTGAAGACCACAACAACAGCAACAATTTCTGATGAAGTTCCACTGGCCAAGTTACTGCACAAACACACATGACGTTAAAAAGCAGCTTACTCAAAACGATTGATAGGACAATCTTTCAATCTAAGCCTGCTTTACTGACACACAAGACAATATATGTGATGAACAGCCCAAGGTGAAATGCAAGCAGTTGTAATATTTAAGATTGACATACGACAGCAGTGCCAAGATCTGCAATCGTGCAAGTTTAGCATACTTTCTGAGTATGGACTAGTTAGGGCCTATGTGCTAATGCGAGACACATTTGTTGAGCTCAATAAGTTGGGCCAATTGCAAAAACTCAGTGGGCCCGATTAAACATTATGTAATATATTTATAAAAAACGGCTGGGTCTGAAACACACAATTTTATAGTAATTTAAAAAAATATTCCTTTAACAAACAACAATATACAAATAAGATAATCGCTCTTGAAGAGCTGCAACTGCATAACAGCAACACTGACTACTCTTGCTGTATTATACCAGTAAAAATAATAATGGACAATATAATGTCGGCGCTTGCCGCCGGTACAGAATGTGGGCTGAGTGACATAGAATGGGCATGCACCAGTCACCAGTTAACGGACAACGTGCACAAAACCTCAAGCCACCACAAGCAAAATGGCGAAGATGAACCAAGAAAAAAATGGCTCTGAGCACTATGGAACTTAACATCTGAGGTCTTCAGTCCCCTAGAACTTAGAACTACTTAAACCTAACTAACCTAAGGACATCATACACGTCCATGCCCGAGGCAGGATTCGAACCTGCGACCGTAGCGATTGCGCGGCTCCAGACGGAAGTGCCTAGAACCGCTCGGCCACACCGGCCGGCATGAACCAAGAAATTGCTCACCATTACAGTCCATTATTCTGCAGTGAAGTCGTTCCAGTTGCGGCTATCTTACGAAGCTCTGCCCAGCACGATATTACAGAACAGATACCACAGGGTAGGTCGGACGGGTGACAGCACACACTGCCCCTTCCGTCACGGCCACAGGCTCACTGACGGTATCAACACGCCGCGGACTGCCGAAGTTCCCACACCACACTCGCGCTCCCTCGACCAATCCGACTCTCCACTGTACTGCATATCCTATTCCTAGAATACCCGTTCCTCAGCGGCCAACGGAGCCTAGGAACACGGAATTTCGTTCCGACGAAGCAACCGAAAAACACAAGCTAAAAAGGATTGATGCTAATGGACAACTCGCAAGGATCGCTGGCGCACGCAGGATTTATTTCACGGTACCAAACACGAAGCAATTCTCATAGTTCATAAGGTATGCACTTTAGAGTCCTTGTTTGTTAGAATTTTTTGCTTCGAATGATCGTCCTTGTCATATACGTGAATCTTGATCATTCCTCCTCGAATATACTGTATAAAACTTATACAAACTTGGATCCTGTTAGGCGAGGAGAGGGCAGGAAATCAGCCATGACCTTTTCATTGGAACTATCGTAGCATTCACATTAATGGACTTACTATGGCAATCCCAAGTCTGGATGAATGAATGAAGGTTCGAACCCCGCTTCTCTCAAATGCTACACCAGTGCTTCAACAATGTGCCACCTCGCTCAGTATATGATGTGAAAAGAAAACCGTCAGTAGAACTAGTTGGTGGGGACTTCAACCTTCCCTCCATATGTTGGCAAAAATACTTGCTCAAAACCGATGGTAGGCAGAAAACATCTTCCGAGATTGTCCTAAATGCTTTCTCTGAAAATTATTTCGAGCAGTTAGTCCACAAACCCACGCGAATTGTAAATGGTTGCGAAAACACAGTTGACCTCTTAGCCACAAACAATCCAGAACTAATAGAGAGCATCATGACTGATACAGGGATTAGTGATCACAAGGTCGTTGTAGCTAGGCTCAATACCGTTTCTTCCAAATCTGCCAGAAACAAATGCTAAATAATTTTGTTTAAAAAAGCGGATAACGTGTCACTAGAAGCCTTTCTAAGAGACAATCTCCATTCCTTCCGAACTGACTATGCAAATGTAGACGAGATGTGGCTCAAATTCAAAGATATAGTAGCAATAGCAATTGAGAGATTCATACCTCATAAATTGGTAAGAGATGGAACTGATCCCCCATGGTACACAAAACAGGTCCGAACGCTGTTGCAGAGGCAACGGAAAAAGCATGGGAAGTTCAGAAGAACGCGAAATCCCGAAGATTGGCTAAAATTTACAGACGCGTGAAATTTGGCAAGGACTTCAATGCGAGATGCCTTTAATAGGTTCCACAACGAAACATTTTTTTTCAAAACTTGGTACAAAATCCGAAGAAATTCTGGTCCTATGTAAAGTACACAAGCGGCAAGACGCAGTCAATACCTTCGCTGCGCAGTGCCGATGGTACTGTTACCGACGACTGTGTCGCTAAAGCGGAGTTATTGAACGCAGTTTTCCGAAATTCATTCACCAGGGAAGACGAATGGAACATTCCTATATTTGAAACACGAACAGCTGCTAGCATGAGTTTCTTAGAAGTAGATACCTTAGGGGTTGCGAAGCAACTCAAATCGCTTGATACGGGCAAGTCTTCAGGTCCAGATTGTATACCGATTAGGTTACTTTCAGATTACGCTGATACTGTGGTGTCACCGCCAGACACCACACTTGCTAGGTGGTAGTCTTTAAATCGACCGCGGTCCGGTAGTATACGTCGGACCCGCGTGTCGCCACTGTCAGTGATTGAAGACCGAGCGCCGCCACACGGCAGGTCTAGAGAGACTCCCTAGCACTCGCCCCAGTTGTACAGCCGACTTTGCTAGCGATGCTACACTGACCAACACGCTCTCATTTGCCGAGACGATAGTTAGCATAGCCTTCAACTACGTCATTGGCTACGACCTAGCAAGGCGCCATTCCCAGTTTATATTGAGATTGTTTTATGTATCATCAAAAAGCGATGTACACCAATTATGGATTAAAGTTAAGTATTCCAAGATCTTCGTACTTTATTTGCAATTCTCAAGACATTGTCATGTTCCAGACCTCACGCCAGTCTGCGTGAGATTAAACGCGTGCCTTTCGGCTACCTCCGAGTGGCTTGGCTGCCTTGCCAAGTCACTACAGATACAATAGCTCCCTACTTAGCAATCATATACAACCGCTCTCTCACTGACAGATCTGTACCTACAGATTGGAAAATTGCGCAGGTCGCACCAGTGTTTAAGAAGGGTAGTAGGAGTAATCCATCGAACTAGAGACCTATATCATTGACGTCGGTTTGCAGTAGGGTTTTGGAGCATATATTGTATTCAACATTATGAATCACCTCGAAGGGAACGATCTATTGATAAGTAATCAGCATGGTTTCAGAAAAGGTCGTTCTTGTGCAACGCAGCTAGCTCTTTATTCGCACGAAGTAATGGCCGCTATCGACAGGGGATCTCAAGTTGATTCCGTATTTCTAGATTTCCGGAAAGCTTTTGACACCGTTCCTCACAAGTGACTTCTAATCAAGCTGCGGGCTTATGGGGTATCGTCTCAGCTGTGCGACTGGATTCGTGATTTCCTGTCAGGAAGGTCGCAGTTCGTAGTAATAGACGGCAAATCATCGAGTAAAACTGAAGTGATATCAGGTGTTCCCCAGGGAATCGTCCTGGGACCTCTGCTGTTCCTGATCTATATAAATGACCTGGGTGACAATCTGAGCAGTTCTCTTAGGTTGTTCGCAGATGATGCTGTAATTTACCGTCTAGTAAGGTCATCCGAAGACCAATATCAGTTGCAAAGCGATTTAGAAAAGATTGCTGTATGGTGTCGGCAGGTGGCAGTTGACGCTAAATAACGAAACGTGTGAGGTGATCCACAAGTGTTCCAAAAGAAATCCGTTGGAATTCGATTACTCGATAAATAGTACAATTCTCAAGGCTGTCAATTCAACTAAGTACCTGGGTGTAAAAATTACGAACAACTTCAGTTGGAAAGACCACATAGATAATATTGAGGGGAAGGCGAGCCAAATGTTGCGTTTCATTGGCAGGACACTTAGAAGATGCAACAAGTCCACTAAAGAGACAGCTTACACTACACTTGTTCGTCCTCTGTTAGAATATTGCTGCGCGGTGTGGGATCCTTACCAGGTGGGATTTACGGAGGACATCGAAAGGGTGCAAAAAAGGGCAGCTCGTTTTGTATTATCACGTAATAGGGGAGAGAGTGTGTCAGATATGATACGCGAGTTGGGATGGAAGTCATTAAAGCAAAGACGTTTTTCGTCGCGGCGAGATCTATTTACGAAATTTCAGTCACTAACTTTCTCTTCCGAATGCGAAAATATTTTGTTGAGCCCAACCTACATAGGTAGGAATGATTATCAAAATAAAATAAGAGAAATCAGAGCTCGAACAGAAAGGTTTAGGTGTTAATTTTTCCCGCGCGCTGTTCGGGAGTGGAATGGTAGAGAGATAGTATGATTGTGGTTCGATGAACCCTCTGCCAAGTACTTAAATGTGAATTGCAGAGTAATCGTGTAGATGTAGATGTAGATGTAACACATAATTAGCTTAAATTATGCACAAGAAGTGTAAACAATAGCATTACTAGAACTCGAAACTTGATAAGTTATAATTCTGGATCGTATAGGCTCCTCCAACGCTACTTTCATCGCAGCTATTCTTGTAATCGATTCCATTTACTGAGATGGCATATTGCAATACACCTGAAACAGACAGAATAGGCAAAACTACTACAGAAACATTCTTGTACAAAGATATCCATAGAAAATATAGTACACCTGTTACAAGATTGAAAGTATACTCAACAATGAACGAGGGCCTGGTATAACTGTAACCTAACACATTCACTTGCCAGAAAGCAAAACTGATGAAGAAGAAATGTTTTTAATTAAGCTCTAAAGTCGTTTCACTCTCCAACCTCCTTATGTGTGTTGTCAGTGCGTTATAAAGCGGCTCATATCCTTTTTTTTTTTCTTGTTCGATCTACGTGGAGAGACCCAAGTTGCGGTTTTTTTTTTTTTTTAATTTGTGGTAAGTTCCTATGGGGCCAAACTGCTATTTGCGTTTGTTATAAATATGTTAATCTACAACCTTATCTCTGATCATCAACGCACATTTGTATAGGTATAGGAAGAGTAATGTAATCATATACAACTTTTTGAATAGGTACCTGCAATGTGCTCTTTTAGCACCAAGAGTCACGATTCGAACAGTCCTTCTATGTACCGTAAAAATTTTATTCGATCGACTATTAGCTTTTTACCTCATAATACTATTCAATAAGCTACAAGGGACTGGAAACAACCAAAGTCAGACTTCTATCACTTTCTAGGAATAAAACTTTTGAAATAATTCTCAGAGCAAAATGTACTGAAGTTAGTCTTTGCGAGAGTTTCGTTACATGATCTTAATCAATCTACATACCTCATAGTTTTGTATACCATTGTCTTGATAACTTATTACCATACAGAACCAGTCTGAGATTTGATTTTGATTCATTTTTCGAAACTGAGTGTAATTTACAGACATCAAAAAAGTTTTGCATCACCTCGGTTCCGAGAGTTCCGGAACCTGTACAGAAAACTGGAATAGAGATCAACATAAACATTATTTCCGCCCTTTTTTTTCTCATGAAAACCACACATTGCATGTTCTACCACCATACAGTGAGATCTTCAGAGGTGGTGGTCCAGATTGCTGTACACAACGGTACCTCTAATACTCAATAGCACGTCCTCTTGCACTGATGCATGCCTATATTCGTCGTGGCATACTATCCACAAGTTCATCAAGGCACTGTTGGTCCAAATTGTCCCACTACTCAACAGCGATTTGGCGTAGATCCCTCAGAGGGGTTCGTGGACCACGTCGCCCATAAACAGCCCTTTTCCATCAATCACAGGCATGTTTGATAGGGTTCGTGTCTGGAGAACACACTGGCCACTCTAGTCGAGCGATGTCGTTATCCTGAAGGAAATCATGTATACGATGAGGACGCGAATTGTCATCCATGAAGACGAATGCCTCGCCAATATGCTGCCGATATGATTGCACTATCGGTCGGAGGATGCCATTCACGTATCGTACAGCCGTTACGGCGCCTTCCATGACCACCAGCGGCGTACGTCGGCCCCACATAAGGCCACCCTAAAACAGCAGGGAATCTCCACCTTGCTGCAATCGCTGGACAGTGGGTCTTAGGCATTCGGCCTGACCGGGTTGCCTCCAAAGAAGTCTCCGACGATTGTCTGGTTGAAGGCATATGTGACACTCATCGGTGAAGAGAACGTGATGCCAATCCTGAACGGTCCATTCGGCATGTTGTTGGACCCATCTGTACCGTGCTGCATGGTGTTGTGGTTGCAAAGATGGATCTCGCCATTTACGTCGGAAGTGAAGTTGCGCATCATGCAGCCTACTGCGCACAGTTTGAGTCGTAACACGACGTCCTGTGGCTGCACAAAAAGCATTAGTCAACATGGTGGCGTTCCTGTCAGGGTTTCTCCGAGCCATAATCCGTAGGTAGTGGTCATCCACTACAGTAGTAGCCCTTGGGTGGCCTGAGCGAGGCATGTCAACGACAGTTCCTGTCTTCTTGTATCTCCTCCATGTCCGAACCACATCGTTTTGTTTCACTCCAAGACGCTTGAACACTTCCCTTGTTGAGAACCCTTCCTGGCACAAAATAGGAATGCGGACGTGATCGAACCGCGGTTCTGACCGTCTAGGCATGGCTGAAGTACAGACAACATGAGCCGTGTACCTCCTCCCTTTTGGAATGACTGGAACTGATCGGCCGCTGGACACCCTCCTTCTAAAAATGGTTCAAATGGCTCTGAGCACTATGGGACTCAACTGCTGTGGTCATAAGTCCCCTAGAACTTAGAACTACTTAAACCTAACTAACCTAAGGACAGCACACAACACCCAGCCATCACGAGGTAGAGAAAATCCCTGACCCCGCCGGGAATCGAACCCGGGAACCCGCGCGTGGGCCCCCTCCTTCTAATAGGCGCTGCTCGTGCATGGTTGTTTACATGTTTGGCCGGGTTTAGTGACATCTCTGAATAGTCAATGGGACTGTGTCTGTGATACAATATCCACAGTCAACGTCTATCTTCAGGTGTTCTTGGAACTGGGTGATGCAAAACATTTTTTGATGTATGTATTTCTTCATATTAAGTGCATGGCCTGTTGGTACTGAACAATGAATGCAAGAATTTAAGAACGTTACCTATGTTGTAGAGAGGGATTCCTTCACATCGTTCAGTATTTCTCTAGCTTCATTCACAAATAATATGATCTTAGATGTAGTTTATGAGGTCTGTATTTAATTTATATAAATAAGGAACGAAGGGGCTGTCCAATATACTATCCTGCCGTACATCTATTTCGAATTTCTTTGTATCAGATACTAAAGTGACTTAAAGAGTAGTAAGAGCCTATTTCTACTACTTGTGTGATGTTTTGCAGAAATGGTTTGATCACTTATTTTTTACCCCTTTCCTTACAACTCCCTGTAAATTATCTTAAGAAATATCACGATTGACAGTATCGAAAACTTTAGAAAGCTCTAAACTCTTTAAACTTGTTGTTATTATCTAGGCACCTAATTACTGCTTGTTTGTAATTCATAACTGTTGTTTCTGTATTTCTGCTTGTTGGAAGCCATGTTGATCACTACTCATTAGCTTGTGGTTACTTAAGCATTTCGTGATTTGTTGTTTCACTAGGTTTTTGCACGCGTCTTTGCCAGTGTAGCCATAAGGCACGAGTACTGCACGCTTCTCCTCTTCCCCTTCACCCCTCTACTCGTATGTCCCCATCCTCTTCCCCCTCTCAGTTAATCGCCTTCTCTTCCCTCTATCTGTCCATGTCCTTCTGACCTATCTCTCTGGCAACCTCATAGTCTATTTCTTCCAAGCCCCTCTCTTGGTCCATCACCTCCTCCCCCTCTCACTGTTCATCCCTTCCCCCTCCCCCCTCTCGCTTTCCCACTTGCCACCTACACCTACCTCTCCTCCCCTTCTTCCTGTCCATCTCCACCTCCTTCACCTCCTTTTCTCTCACTAACCACCTCCTCTTCTCCCTCTCTCTGTCCATACCCTCCTACACCCTATGTCGATCCATCACCGCTTCCCCTCTTTCTCCACCACATCACCCTCTCACACCCATCTCCTTCACCCTTTCTTTCTGCTTAGCGATGCCCATCCTCACTTATATCTCCTGGAAATTATTACAATACTAATAGTAGAACACTCCTGCCATGTGAGCGCAGGCTTGATATATTTTTGGATGTTGGAGTAACTGTTTCTTCTTAAATAATGCACGTTTGCGGCATGCTGTTCTTGGAACTATGTATTTTATACAACTTTCTTGTTTATGCATTCTATTTCCTAGATAGCAAAGTTCGTCTACTTCTTCTCCTAGTTTAGCATTTAGTCAGCCAGCATGTCTGTCTTCTGCACAGCATTAAATTAGATTTCTTTTGATTCACAAAATGTGTGTCAAATTTTGTTAAAACCGACCCAGTGGTTAAGGACGATGAGATATGAAACACACACACACACACATAATTTATGGAGCAGTACAGATTATGTGTGACACTGATACTTCAGCTACATCTGGTGCAGTTCTGCATTTGAGGCTTTTGATCACCTTTACTGCTGGGAAATCACTAACTGGTGCTAACTTACATCTGCATGACTACTCGGTCATTAACACATATGTGCTTGGCAGAGAGTTCATCGAACCACCTTCAGGCTATTTATCGTTGCACTTCGCGTAGCACGTGGGGAAAACGAACACCTAAATCCTTCCGTGCGAGCAGTGATTTCTCTTATTTTATTAAAATGGTCATATCTGCCTATGTATGTGGGAATCTCAAATATATTTTCACATTCTGAGGAGAAAGCTGGTGACTGAAAGTTCGTGAAAAGATCTCGCCGCAACGAAAAACTCCTTTGTTTTAATGATTGTCACCTCCACTCGCATATTAAGTCAGTGACACTCTCTCTCCTGTTTCGTGATAATTGTCCTTCTTCGAACATTTTCGATGTCCTTCATCAATCCAATTAGTTAAGGATCCCATACTGCGCGGCAATACTTCAGAAGAGGACGGACAAGAGCGGTGTAGGCAGTTTCTTTAAGGTATTTGTTGCATCCTTATAAATGTTGTGATTGTTCCAATTTAAGTTGTTCGGCCGGCCGGAGTGGCCGTGCGGTTCTCGGCGCTACAGTCTGGAGCCGAGCGACCGCTACGGTCGCAGGTCCGAATCCTGCCTCGGGCATGGATGTGTGTGCTGTCCTTAAGTTAGTTAGGTTTAATGAGTTCTAAGTTCTAGGCGACTGATGACCTCAGAAGTTAAGTCGCATAGTGCTCAGAGCCATTTGAACCATTAAGTTGTTCGTAACTGTAGTCCCTAGGTTTTTAGTTGATTCGATACCCTTCAAATTTGTTTGATTTATCGTGTAACCAAAATTTAACGGATTCCTTTTAGTACGCATGAGGGGGGACACCATATTTTTATTGTCACTTTTTGCACCATATAGATATCTTTTCCATATCATTTTGCAATTTTTTTCGATCTTCTGATGGCTTTACTAGAGGCTAAATGACACCATCATCTGTAAACAATCCAAGAGTGCTGTTTAGATTGTCCACAAGGAACAGCTTGTAATACTTCCCTGGGGAATGCCGTATATCATTTCTGTTTCACTCTGACCTTCCGTCAGTCACTGCGAACTATAACATTTCTAACAGGAGGTCAAGAATCCAGATGCACAACTGCGATGATATACCCAAGCAAGCAATTTCATTTGATGTCGAGTAGTCGTGACAAAACCCTTCTGGAAATCTATAAACATAGATTAAATTATTACCTGTCGATATCACTCACTACTTGGTGTGACTAAAGAGCCAATTGTGTTTCGCAGGAAAGACATTTTCTGAATCCGAGCTATGTGTCAATATATAAGTTCCAAATTGTATTATGAGTACAAACTGATGTCACCGATATTGTCTATTATTCAGCGGGTTACTTCTGTTTCCTTTGTCGTGTGTTGTATAGGACTACTGAATGTTGAGCTACTACAGACGATACTTCGAACCGAAGCTAATTATTATAAAGTTTAGAACGAAAGACTTGCCTTTCTTAAACGACTTCAGTTGATTCGCTACACAGAAGGTGTCTACTTCTAAGTTACTCATGTTGGCAACTGTTCTTTATTGAACTTCTTTAATATTTACCACATCTTCTTTTGTAGGAATTTCGGAAATCTGTGAATAGTAACCACAATTCAGTAGCACTGCCATCAGTAACATCACCACTGCTGCTTCACAGTGAATGTACCGTTTGTGTCTTGTCGTTGGTGTAATTTACATACGACTAGACTCGTTATGGATTATCTGCCAGATGTCGCACCAGAGTTTCGTTGCGGAAACTATTAAAAGCATCTCGCTCTAAAATCCGAGTTAAATTTGGAGCATTTGTAGAAAATCGCCAATCTTGGAGATTTACGTTCTTTTAAACCTGGTATACTTTTTTCGTTGCTTCTGATTCAGCGTTCTGACCTGTTTCGTATACAGTCTGCTCCGTCTCTTACCAATTTACTCGGTATAAATCTCTCGTTTCCCGTCAATAATTTTTCTTTGAGCTTAAGCTACATCTTGTCTACGCCTTTCATAGTTTGGAGGCGACGGAGACTGACTCTTGGCTGGACCTTTCTAAATAGCTATACTGTTCCTTTATTTTTGGTGAATTTGAATGTTACGATATCAGAATCGGTTCGACGGCCTTTTGGTCACTAATACCAGTTTCCGTCATGACCCTCCTGAGTCGGCCGCTGTGGCCGAGCGGTTCTAAGCGCTTCAGTCTGGAATCGCGCTGCTGCTACGGTCGCAGGTTTTAATCCTGCCTCGGACGTGGATGTGTGTGCTGTCCTTAGATTAGTTAGGTTTACGTAGTTCTAAAGCTAGGGGACTGATGGCCTCAGATGTTAAGTCCCATAGTGCTCAGAGCCATTTGAACCATTTGACGCTCCTATTTACTCAGTATTACGTGTTTCTAATAGGTCTAGCATGTTATGCAACTATTTGCAGGTCGAGTTGGCTCCTGGACTAATTGCTCAGAATAATTTTTGAGAAATCAGTCAGTATTATTTCGGACAGTGTTTTAGGCTTACCAATGGCTTCAGTCACTCATTTTTGCTAACATATCAACAGGTACAGTTATAGTTGATGGTGA
This sequence comes from Schistocerca serialis cubense, assembly GCF_023864345.2. Lineage (NCBI taxonomy): Eukaryota > Metazoa > Arthropoda > Insecta > Orthoptera > Acrididae > Schistocerca > Schistocerca serialis. Next base: position 350,894,009 of record NC_064641.1, on the reverse strand, counting down.
CTTTAGTCTACCCTTAGACTAAAGTCACCATCAACTATAACTGTACCATTCGAACACTGCAGCAACTATCTACTGCAGTTTCACTACTAGATAAGTAACTTATAACTACAACAAACACGCTACACCAACTGAATTTAATCTCTCCTCTCTGAACACCGTTAGATCCTTGATAAAAACACCGGCTGCACTTATCTCCCACTTTAGGCAGCTTTCATTACCTATAATGATTTCAGCTTAAATGTTTTCTATCAGTGCTTGGAGCTATGATTCTTTCCCAACATGGCTACGACAATTTAGAACTATAATATCTATGTTTCCCTGTTCTAGATTCGTTCCGTGTACGGCCTGCACTCTTTGGGGCTGTCTGTGCTTTTCCAACACCCTCTAATCTAAAAAAAGAATCGCCCAGTTTTCTATGTACAGCCCTCGCTACCAGTGTAGCCTCCTATTATGTGTAATGAACCTGTTAAGCGGATCCAGGAAACCCATCAACCTACGACACAAGTCAAGGACTCAACATCCTTCACGATCGGAGAACCGTCTGAGCCTGAGACAGAGACGCTCCACTCGGCTCCGTTCAAAGGTCTGGAATCTCGGTAATGTCAACGGCGCTACGAATGGTGAGCTCTGTCTTCATCTTGTAAGCAAGACTGGCTATCTTCACCACTTCAGATATCCACCGGAAACAAGATAGAATCTATTCCGACTCAAAGTGCCCCCCCCCCCCCCCCCAAGTATGCATGCAGAGTGCACCTACAGGAGATAATTAATTTCATCCTGTTTTGTGAAATTAAATGTTAGTGTTTGGGAAACATTTGTAAAGTAATTACTTACATAATTCGGCATTTTTTGGAAATATTAATGTTTACAACCGTGACTTCCTGCTCTTCATGTCTCTCCCTATTTCTTTTTTTTTACCGTTGCCCTCGAGATTTTGAGTAATTGCCTATAAGTCTTATTAAGCTAAAATTTTTCTGTAGTTTTGCCTTTACTGTTAACTTTCGGTATATTTTTTTAAGACTTTGCATGTTCTATAAACAGGAGATCTATGAATCCTTGCATTTGAGCCTTTTTAGAGTCCTGCCTGATGTAATTCCGGTACTGTATTTAGTGAATCCACTTGAATAGACTATGGTCACTGTCTTAGGAAAGCACACATCAAGATTGATCGTAAATACTGAGTAGAAAGCGTAGTAAGCATTGATGATGATGATGATGAGGTCCCAAACTCCATGACAGAGCGTAGGGGACGATGCGGGAGACCCGCACCGCCGTACTAGACAAGGTCCAAGCGGAGGTGGTTTTAGTAAGCATTGTTAGACCCTAATTTATAAAAGGAAACATTTTGAAGCTATGTAATATATTAAAAAGTTGCCACTTCGATGCAGTTTGATTCATAATGCAGGGTGAACTTTAATAAAACCGACAAATTGCAGAGACGACTTCCTAACTATAAATGGAGGAAAAAAGGTCATGTGAACATGTGTCCGGAAATACATGGTTGACACGATAGATGGCATTGACGAATCTAAGTTTCTCTGACCACGTGCCGTGAGTTCCTTGTGTTGTAGCCTGTGTGATTGACGCATCGTACTGCAAGCAGCAGAATGGTCCAGTATTCATGTAGGGAACAAGCCTAGATGTTGTTTGTTTCTGACGAAGAAGGTGGAAACGGTCGAATAACAGAACATGATCCTCAAAATCTGGTGTACACACAGTCCGTTGTCTCTCTGCACTTTCGGCTGTCTGAAAGAACCTGTGATCACACAAACGCCCAAAAAGGGCTTGATATGTTGTGTGATGTGGTTGATGTCTGTGAGGGTATTTGTTTTGATATAGCCGTGCTGTTCGTACGACCTATCTTCCTCCATTTCCAGTCAGGAATCCGTCCTTGAAGTTCGTCGGTTTTGTTAATGTTCATCGAGCGGTTCTAGATGCTTCAATCCGGAACCACGCGGCTGCTATGGTCGCAAGTTCGAATCCTGCCTCGGGCATGGATGTGTGTTATGCCCTTAGGTTAGTTAGGCTTACGTTATTCTAAGTCTAAGGGACTGGCGACCTCAGATGTTAAGTCCCATAGTACTTACAGCCATTTGAACCATTTTTTTGTTAATTTTCACCCTGCATGTACTTCACACAGACACTTAAAATAATTGTTCGGTAAACATAATGTCCAGCAAAAACTCTTTATTGATGTATGTGTGTCTATATTCTCACAAGTTGACCTATACGTTACTATAATTACTCCTTCACTCAGTTTCCCGTGCAACTGAACAGCAGCAACTGTTCAACATTGGATTTAATGAGAATACGAATTCCCCTACTTTTGGCATCCTTTCCACAGAAATGACCAGTGAAGTTACAATGATTTGTAATAACAATATTTGATTGAAAGTCCCTATAACGGTGCTCTATAATCCACAAACAGTCATTGTTGGCGTAGTGAACTGCAACTTCATATTCAACGTCCCACGCGGCACGGCCACCGGTCCCTACGCCCGTCTCTCGGTCACTAAGCTGCAGGTAGCCGGCTGCGCGCGCGCGCTTCCCCTGAGTTAAGCGTAGACACCGTTGCCGTCTGATTAACTTAAGCTTACCTTTATTTACAGTAGGTGCTCAGAATAACGTCCGTCTGTTGTAAGAGCAAGCTTGCATCTCCTGAACACGTTAGCAAACACTCGACGAATTTCGGCTACCGAAGTCTAGAAAATGACTAGCCGAACCCTGTTTTCAATCTCTTCGATAGTGTGGAGACATTCTCTAAAGATAAAAATCTCACAAGTTTAGATCTGGAGAACGAGGAGGTCAGTCAACTACACTATCATCGAAAACACTTAGTGTTGCCGGCACAGAGGCATTTGCCATGTGTGGTCATGCATTGTCCAGCATGAAATAATCGTATATGTTTGCGTTAGGTGTTAGTTCTCGAAAAGAAGGATGCAATATATTGTTCACATATCTGTCAGAACGTATTGTTTCGTGGAAAAAGATTAGTCCTATAATTCGCCTTGGATTAATTGCACACCACACTCCTGTTTTCACATCATGCAGAGGTTGTTGGTGTACTGCGTGAGATTTGTCGAGCTTCGACGTAGATTGCTCCGACAATTTACGCACCCTGACAAATGCAACCATGCTTCATAAAAAGAAGAAAGAAAGAAGGAAAGAAAAAAAAAGAAAATAAGGAACACCTTAGGACCAACTTCCCCATCGTTCACAGATTGTAACAGCCAGTTGCAATAACGACGTCGAGAAATAGTATCTGAGTTCCTCAGTTGATGCACTACAGTCATTTTTTTATATTTTTGCTTTCAGTTTGCGCACAGCTCTGTGAGCAGATGCTGTTGACGCGCCAGTCTGAACTGTCAAACGGCTCAGAGATTTTCTCGGACTCCTTTCCAAGCCGCCCCCCCCCCCCAATTCGTTTAATTTATTTTTTATTGAAACACTTGGTTCGCTAGGCCTTCGTTTGAGTAAGAAAGATACAATCTCTTGAAATTGATCTGTGTATCGTAGAATCATTGGGAATATGCACACTGCGAAATTTTTGTATGAATTCAAGCCGACATTCCAAATACGATTCTGTTTTTGCATAGTTCAACACAAGAAACACTCCTTGACCCTTCGTGTATACCATACCGAATGGAAACTCGATAGGAAACTCAAAACAAAACACCCGAACACTTAGTCGCACAGTGTAAAAGACACGCGCACAACGTTTCTGTCTGAAGACCGGACCAAGCCACATACGGGCGGGAAAAGCTTCGGACTCGGCGGTTGAAGCGATTAAACTTTACAAAAAACTCAAAAGAAAACACCAGTACACTCAGTCGCACAGTGTAGGGGGCACGCGCAAAATACTGAAGTCTGAGAATACGCATAGGGACAACCGGCAGACGCAGCGGCAATAGCAGGCAAACGCGCCGTGCGGTCCGCGGGCCAATCCTAGGCGTCTTTCGTGAGACACCCTGCTTCAGCCATGTCACTTCAGCTCCGAAACTGCAATGGATATCATATACACTACTTATATTTACCACATTTATTTCATGTAAGTTATTTAAAATCAAGAGAATGTCCATTGTTGTTTTTAACAATCTAAGGATGTTCAGAATACGAACGAAATCGGTAGTCATCGAAAAGAAAAATAGGACAACAGATTTTAGTAAAAAGTAGTAAAGAAAAGTTCACGATTTTTTCGTTTAGTCATTGTGTAAAAGTTTATTAAAATGAAAGAGGCTAGGTCATTTGTCATCGACCTACCATCTTTTCTTTCGTTCGAGTGAATCTGTACTCATAACTTATTAGTTGGGATCCATTGTGATCTGCTGGCTTAATATCTAACTATTTCACTACAATTTGTCGAGTTCTAAAGAGAACAATCATCCTGCCTCCTTACAATCTGCATATTCTGAATTGTATTTTTAATTTGTCAGCAGCCAAATAGGAGAGGTTGGAGGCGGATTGTTCGGGGGACGACCGAATGCAATTCTTGTTCTTTTGTTAACTGATTCTCTGTCGGACGCTAGAACCCCTGTGAGATATTTTATCCGATCATTTCCCTTGTTATACGTAACGTTTTATCGAGAAAACTACGTGGATTTGTTCAGTCCCTACCTTCGAACAATGATGTCTACCATCCTACTCATGCACCTGGTGCAGCGTTTACTGCGAGAGCAATGATAAAATGATGGACCCATGAAGGTAATGTTTGAGTCAGTGTATCAAGAATTCATGTGAATCGCATCATATGGTGCTATTAAAGAGTTGATTCTCCATCATCAATGTAGGTTCCTCCAATATCACAACAGTTAACATAGGTAAAGATCACTTATCTTATGAATGACCAATTTATGTCAGCCCTCTGAGAAACTTTCGGTTGAAAAATCTCACTAAGAGACAGGAAGGGAGCTCCGTATCTGGCGGCCAGCGTAAGGCACAACAAAAATTCCATTACTGTTTCTAATTATATATTGTTTGTTTCTGTTTGATGTATAGTAATCGATTCTGGAACAAACATCCATATTATCTGATGAGAAATTACTACGAAAAAGCAGATGTAAATAAATAGTCTAAAGAAGGAATCCCTATTGTGGTAGGAAGCAATAATAGATCACAGGAAATATAGAAGTAAGGGAAACCATTGTTCGTTTGCTTGCATTTCATGTGTCACGATTTTTTTTTCAACCATAACGTTGAATAATCCACACTCGTGCCTTATCATTACAAATTCTGTTTCAAAAAACTCTAAAAATTTTAAGTTACATTTCTGAGAAAGGTCGTGATCAAGATGTCACCTTTTGAGCAGCATGAAGGTAAGACAGCTATGTGATGAATTTCTGTCATTTCAGGTAGTAGCATTCATCGTGCTTAACCACATGTTGAGATAAATTTGTTGCATGTAGTAGTCGTAATATTTAATATCTGTATCAAGACACAGTTTTAAGTAATGTCGATTATCGTGTGGCATGAGAAAGATCGGAATGATTGTATTAGTTGATACTGTAGACGAAATAAAATCTAAATCTGATGTCTATGGGGGCAACAGTGCTCATACAACAGAGGAGATGAACCTCAACGTTTCTGAACCAGAATTAAATTCACAGTCATCGCCTAGTGAAGAAATTGGGGAAACCAGTGTAAATGTAGATCAATTTATGGAGTTGTTTTAAGAAAATTACAGTCATGAGAAATGTCCCACTTACGGAGCGTAACAGAGAGTATGCCACGCAAATAAATGCAATCCTTACAGATAATGACAAAGAACTGGCCATGCGAATTGAAGTTAGTGACAAAGAGTTAGCAAAGCGTATAGATACCAAACTGTCAAATATTTCAACTGAAATTTCAGGCCTAAAGAAAACTTATGAGGGCATACTTGAAGCCGTAAAGAAATTAGCAAGTGATTTTCAGCCACTGCAAACAGCTCAAACTTTCGTTGAAAATACAGCGCAGAAGCTGTCTCAAAGAGTTGAAACTTCAGTGCCTGAAGCCGAAAAAGTGTTGCGGGAGTACCTAGATGCTCAATGAATTCAAGAAATGGTTAAATGAAAAGAAGGAACTTTGTCAAAGCATCACCTGAATCTGGAGTGACTAAGAACACATTAAGTGTGTATTAGACCATCACATTCCCGAATGGTGTGACAGTGTTTCTGCTCGGGTCACTCACTTGAATCGCCAAGTCACGGTTAGACAGCCGCAGGATGGGTCACTTGCGCACATGAAATGTTGCATGGGGGCTTAATTTTAAAAAAATGTAAATACTTTTAAATTTTGGTCGCTGTCTGTCCGATTACGAAGTCTCGTAACCGGTTGGTCCTGACTAATATTAGTACGCAATCTGACTGCATAAAATAACAACAAAGAATGAAACGACATTTCCGTTAACACAATTAATTAATTAAGTCCCCAGCAACTATAAAACCTACGAAACAACAAAGCACAAGTGTAACTGTTCTGTGTGTAGAAGTGTGATTCAACGTACACATCTGGCACTGTTCTTCCTCAATACGACAAATTACTTTAACCTCCATTTATACTGAAGTAATTAAAAAAATAAACAGAAATACTATAATTGCACATCGAAACCAGAAATACAGTCTAATACAGGAACACGAGCCAAATGCTTTGTTGACTGAACCTGTGACCAAGGGGCATTATTGCTTCACACATTTGAAATAAAAAAATAAAAAATTTTCTTTACCTTTATATATATTGACGAAAAGTACTCTGATCATTACAATATCTCCATTCGAACAGCATTTGGTGTCTAGCCCATGAAAACATCTGCACACAACATGGCCTCAAATAGTACAGGTATCAACATCCTCTCTCCAAAGCACTAACTACCACAACTTCTCAACAACGACTGACTACGACCACATCTCAACAACGACTGACTACTACAACATCTCAACAAGCCGTGCCAGTGGAGGCGGCGGAATAAAACTCTTTGGCGCCATCTCTGGCGCTGTGGCTCATTGTAGCCACCTTTCAATGTATGAAGCAACCAGTCCCTATTACCGAACTGATCGTGATGAGCCAGAGCATGTTACTCTGCACACAGAATATACTGATCAAGTGGTGGGGGCATCACTCTTCTTGACAGCCATGTTTACAGAAGAAAGTTTATTGAAGTATTGGCAATTCCAGGCATTTTCACTGGAAAAGAATCTCGACACCCAGTTGTTTTTATAAAAGCTTTTCGTTGTGTACTGCCGAAGTCCTGTAGCGAAAGGCAGAAGATTTAGTTTACCACAACTTATATACAGTGTCAGGTAGCCCTGTGAGCAACTGAAAATGCTGAGAATTATATATACAATCAGTTTGAAAAAGAGTTCCTGGCCAATCTTTGTTCAGTGTGCATCTAAAAATGACTTAGGAAAGGGTTTCTTAACCCGAAAACATAAAGTTCAAAGCAAGATAGATTGAGGAAATACGTCGAGCAATACATTATTAGAAATCACTACTGGGCTATTCTATATAAAGATATGGTGCAGATTTTGAAGACGGAACTGCCTACCAATATTCACGAAAAGTTAATTACAATTCCAGATAATAACCTGGAGCATTTCTTACTGATGCAGGATTCAACAGATTTGATCCAGGAGGACATTAAGGGTGACAGCTACAAATATCGCATACAGTACTCCAACAATTGCAGTTGCGACAACTGATATAGTAGCAACGGCGCCGCACCAATCAATCAAAACACAGACGTAAACCACACCGAAATTACCATATTTCTACAGGCAGCGGATAAATGATAACATCAGAATTTCAAACAGTCTCTATTGATATCAAAGAGGTTGGTTACCTCTGTCACGCATACTCTGCCTCTCGGCTAGATGGTGGGAGGGGCTGTGCGAAGCCATCAAGAACGGTAGAAGAGACTGTCTCGTAGCAGTTGACTTCCGGCTCGCATGTGTGAAGTTTGGGAATTGCGTCGGCAGTCGGCTCTTTGACTGTCAGCTCGCTTTGTGAGAAAAGGCCCCGTTACAACATACGATATAAGAGCCGTATCGGTGAAATCATATGGACTTATTGCAGTGTGGTCTTTGCGGTAAAGGAGAGCTGTGCTTAGGCTCGAAGTGTGCATCAGAGCTCGGGTGGAGCGTGGATGTAAACACCAAATTCTAGCCGGGTCGGTGCAGCTTGGTCAGATGTTTTGGCTGTCGGAATCATAAGATCGCCGTGGCATGGAAGGAGGTGCTGATCCTTTGTTTGAAATTTCCACCTGGCTCTGCGGTGGATGGAAAGCTATGTGATAACCAAAACCAAGGAGTTGCTGCTACGTAAATGGATTTTATGATTAACATCCGTTCTTGTAATCTCAAGGGAAGGAATGGGTGATGCCCGTTTAGTATTAACTCTCAATGGCGCCTGTAGCGCCGGTTGGTTAAACAGCGAGAACTGAGTTTTGTAATTTGAGTGCATTTCTTAAGGAAGTGTTGTCTTTGTTTTTGTAAACTGCCTTAAGGCAAAAGCACTGTAATGTTAAGCTGTGAAATTTCAAATCTGTTGTTCAGTACTTAAGATTTTAAGAGAAATTATACTGTGTGTTCATATTTAATGGTAGAACTGTCCCTTTTGGACTTTATTTTAGTTAAGTACTTTTTTATTTTAATAAACTCTAGCCAATGTAGTTTCATTCCTTTTTAATTTTTAGGTCAGTTCTATAAAATAAATAAAATAAATAAAAAATGTTGTTATTTTGAATATGTTAATTATTCTATCTGTATGATGGTGATTGTGATTGCAATTGTGTTCGCTTATCTGGAACATGGACGTTTAATTATTCGGAATCAGACGCTTGACAATGGCTTTTTCGTAAAGGCAATGTTACTCGTAGTTGACCGTGAAATAAAACTGAATAATCGGACTTCGTAATTAAATCGTTTCCAAAGACTGCTGCGGTAGGTGCGGACTCATAATCTAACTCTCAATATTACAATAATTTGCCAGCCATGCCAATACGTCGTACAGAGGTGATTGTCTACTAAACATAAAAAGGTTACACAGTTAGTTAAATCAGATATATTCAATGAATAAGCCTACAGTTCATAATCCTACTTACTTTTATAAATATAAATTCTTTACAGAATCGAGTGCCTAGTGTGGTTGCAACTCGCAGTATTCTTCTATAACATGAAATATGGCGGTGTGCCAGACAATAAAATAAAACACGTGCCTCTCGCACCACTTCTACCAGAGCTCTCCCTTTCTTAATCAAACATAAGAGTAACGTAATTGTGCTTTTGTTTTATCAGCGACACAGCGCTGCAGTTGTGTGCCATAGGCTTTATTTATTTGTCACTGATCATTTATTTAATTAATATTTCGCGTTTCCGTGGAAACTCACGCTCGGCATGCAAATGTGCCTTTATATTGCCCCCTGAATTGCGAGGCGAAAGGACACACCTGCAGGCGAGCAATTCACCTAAAGGCACAAGAAAATTTAAGTTATCTACAACTATTTACGTGACTTACATTACACATTATACACATTATATACAAAATTTGAATGACGCGGGTGCGCCGTAAAAGTTCTTATGTTGGCAGATAGAGTGCGCGCATGCGCAGAAGCGCCTGTGTAACTGCGGCACTGCCGTTATATCGTACAGTTAGATCACGCGGCACGGTATTGCAGTTCATATTGTTCGTGTGCGCGCGTTTGTTAGTCGTTGCACAAAGAAAATATTCAATCAAAATTACATATGAAGACTACATTCTATGACAGGTAACTTAGTTTTAAATTTACAATATTTGTTATAACACAATACAACTTAGATTGTTGAATGTTCTTAGTTACATAGTATTGTTTTGAAATACTTCAAAGAAAAATGTCCGTATTTTTCAGGTGCGTTGACCTATACACATCGTGTCGTTATTACAGTTCATATTCATCCGCTGCACAATAATTTTTTACAGGTTAGTATCGTCGTGGTAAAGTTTTTTTTTGATCACAGTAACATCGTTGTATAACAACGTGATTAATACATAAGCATGTCCATTTCTCATTTCCATTATAGTCGTAGTGATGCAGTTCGTTGTGACTAAAAGCATTGCTTATTACAGATCAGACGTGACCCGTCGAGTAATTGGTCCACGTGCAGTTCGTTTTTTTTTTACATCCCGTGGAAGCTTGGTTGCAGAACCTCGGACGGCACATAGCTGGCGTCGATCCTTGGACAGTCCAGGTAAGAGTGTCCGTCACATTTCGAGAACATTTCATTCCCTGAAGTTCCAACCAAAATTCTTCCACCCGTCGTGTTGTTTTCTGGACAGGCACTTTGTGTCCATTTAATCAAGTTAACATCTTGAACTTAGGTACTGTAGTAATGTCACTAGACGATGCACGAATTATGCACTTCACATTTTCAGTTTTTTGCTGAATATAGCTCACCTAAATGTTCGTAGTTGTTAATCAAAGAAATCGTTCATCGCGTTTACATAGGTACGATGCATAATGAATGGCATTAACAGTTTCTTTCACATAGGTTTCCGCGTAGTTGCAGAGTTAGTAATGTTCGTTAATGTCCGTGAACAGTGGTTCACTATGCAATGTCTTTTTGGCACTCGTTTTGTTCAAATTTTTACATAGTAACAGTTGCACTATACATCAGTTAAAAAAAAAGTAATTATACATACACACGTCACATATTTTCTTAGCATAAACATAATATAGTTGCACATAAACATGTTTACATCATCATTACATCGCTATAGGTTATTACATTTTGTCACATTTGATTACATGAATTGCAGATATTTACATCCTCTTTAGCGTTTTGCTGGGATATTATCGACGTTTTTTGTGATGTCATCTGAAATTAAGATAGGTTAGACACAACATTCATTACATCAGTAGGCAAGACCAGGCGTTTTCACTACTCAATAAATATTCAAAATAGTAAGAGAGAGAAAATGTTCGATTCCTCGCGTTTTGCGCGTGTGTGTAGAGTGTCTGTGTGGCCTTGACTACTGATAGATGCTTTTCGTGTTGAGAGATGTGCGTCTAATCTATTTCTCGAAGTAAAAGATCGCTTCACAGATGACGTCTGTCAGTTCGTCAGGTGTCACACCAAGTCAGTGGTACCTTCAGTAACAAATGTTCCGTGAAAAATTAATATGTCATCCACTGCTACGTAATCATAAATTTTACTTTAATATTCCGTCTTTCAGGTGGAGGCGCGCGCTGAAAGAAGAGTTCTTCTGTCTTCAACTGCGTCACTGGAACCGCTGAAATGAAAATTTCTATACTACTTATAATCTATGTTGTAATTTGTTTTAGTTCTTGCCACACAGCAGGTCGTTGAGATAACGGTACGTTATATGTCTTGTGGTAGAAGATCTTGTGAGGCTTAACTTCAATCTTGTACACATACGTGTTGATAACACCTAATCGTTTGGTAAAAACTTGTAAATATTTGGATAACACTTCCTGTAGTTTTATACGTTCATGTACACTGAGAGCTGTAGCTTCATTTATCTTATGATCAAGCAATGTTTTCAAGTCCATTAGCTCTGTGTCAGATGAGTGTGTGTGCGTGTCTTGAATGTCATTGTCAAGTACTAACTGAACCTTGTACCCTGTACAGTGTTTGTCATGCTTTAGAGTTCTCCTGTCTAAATCAATAATAATTACACTGCCTTTATCATTTAAAATGCATTTACCTTTGGAGAAGTCTATAATGCAGTCCTTCTCGCTCATAATATCTATTCCTAATATGCAATTTGTCACAAGGTTTTGTACAACCAGGAATGGCCATTGTACGGTTCCATTACCTATTTTAACGTTTACAAAAACTTGCTTCGTAATCCTACATGACTTATTACCTAGTGCAGTAGTTATTTTACAGTTTTGGGCAGGAAACTCAGGCACAGGTTCCAATTCACACATCCTTTTATAGAAATTAAAAGACAAAACGCTCACAGCTGCACCTGTATCTAGGATAATAGTAGTTGGAATCCCACCTACTACACCAGTAGTAGATGCTAAAACAATTTCATTTGTGTTTAAACGACATTGTGTACTGTCTTGTAAAAGTTCATCTGATATATTGTTATTGTGGTTGTATCTTATAAATAAAACAGGTAGTTTTTGTTTAGAATTACTCGGCATATCATTATTCTCTTGTTCAAGTGTGGTGTCAAATAACTGATTAACATTGAAGTCGCCCCCCCAAGAATTCTTCAGCCACGACTTGGGGCAAAGTAGTGACTGTTTCTAGTTTGTTAGATTATCATTTGTACTAGGTACTGACACAGATTGAGGTTGTGCATCAGGTGTCATTTCTATTATATTCACATTCGGATATTGCATATTATGATCTCCAAACTTTTGCGGTTGTTGTTGCTGTTGCGCATTATAACTTACCTGTCGGTCATAAGGTATGCTCCAATTTTGTCCTGGTGGCTGCTGTGGTAAGGCAGAGTTTGAATGAAAGTACTGATCGTTACGAGTCCAACGTTGATGCTGTCTTGGCTCGTAGTTACTATTATTTCTATTTCTGTTTGTGTTTTTGTTATTACCATTGTATCCGTTGTTACCGTTGTAGTTATTACCGCGGTGCCTTTTGTATGGATTGCCGCATGAAATGTTATTACTGTTGTAACTATTGTTTGTATTGGAATACGCGTGTTGATTTTGATTTCCGTACTGAGACGGCATGTGAGTTTGCTGTTTTTGTTGTACCGCGTATCCAACTGTGGGCGCGCCAGAATTGTGTTGGCAAGCCTGCATGTTTTGCATACCACTAGTGTAAACATTGTGGCTGCTGTTTTGCCGCGCCAAGCGCTGATCTTCAAGTAACATGTCAACCGAATCTAAAGCTGTTAAAAAATAATCTGAATCGTCATCCGGGATATGTAGAAGTTTTTCCTTAATGTTGAAAGGCAATTTGGCCTTCAACGCTCGGAGTATATCACGCGTTGCGACTGGTTCGTCTAAAAAGTGTCCCATGTTCAAGTATTTTTCAAAATATCTGCGTAAGTTACCATTTTTACTGTTAAAAGTTTCAGGTTCTAAAATTTGTCTTCTGAGTCGCTCCTGGACGGATTGCGACCAGAATTTGTTCAGAAAAGCACGCTCAAACTCACTGTACGTGGTACATACGTCAGCTTGACTGTATGCCCAGACAGCTGCATCGCCTTGGATGTAACCGACAATATATGAAATCCTTTTCCGGTCACTCCAAGTGCGTGGAAATGCGTTACTAAAAGATTTAAGAAAAATCACCGGATGAATGGTTCGTTTTTCTGGGATAAAAATCTGAAATTGCCTGTGTTTCATTAAGCTTTCATCTTCCTTCGCATTGTGATATGGATTTATTCCACTGTAATTACTGGTATGTTCAGCTGGCGAGTAATTACGATAATGTTGCTGTGGTTTACCATGACAATAGCTTGTGTTTGTGTTTCCACATCGTGGTATGTGTTGTAGTCGTGGTGTGTTTTGTTCTTGTGTATTTGTCGTGTGCGGAATGTGTGTATCATACTCGAATGTATATTGGTTTCTGAACTGTACATTTTGACTGATATTTTCGTTACATTCAGACTGTAGTTGATCGGTGAATTGTCTCATGGGTGCAGTGACGGATTGTACTGCGTCACTGATCAGCTGTTTGTTATTAGTAATGTATTGCGCTACGGAGTCGTGCACAATTGTTGGTAAATTTTCACGTAAGCATCTATCAAAATGTTTGTCTTTGTTCTCAACCCAATCATGAAATTCTTTATTAATATTTTGAAAATGAGCTGTGGCATCTGATTGTAAGATGTCAGTCAGGTGTTGTTCAACATTGTCAAATTTATTCTGTACGTCAGTAATTCGTTTTTCAAGGTTGTCATGTACTGAAGGATATGTTTGAATTTGTTCAGTAAGAACTTCACACGTGACATTAAGGTTTTTTACTTGTGTCTGTAAAAGTGCTACGTCAGTTGTAGTCTTTTCTTGTCTCGTATTAAGCTGGGAAAATTTAGTACTGAGTTCGGTCATCTGTTTGGTCAGTGTGGCGTCTATAAGTTCCACACGCTTACATAAAGTGTCATTACCTATCTTGATTGCTATGAGATCAGATTTGATTTCGTCATTTTGTGTTTTTAACTGTTCATTTTGTGTCTCTAATTGTGCCTTTAAGGTTGCCATGTTTTCGGCGTTCTGTTTCCTTATGATTGCCATATTTTCTGCGTTTTGTTTCATTAGCATTTGTAACATGTCGGCAATGTTTACCGTTTGCAAGGTCTCTGCCCCCGCCGCGTCATTAGACGTGACGTCATGCATTAACATGGGCTCTGATTGAGATTTTGAAATTTTTGTAGTGGACGGCCTATTGTCAAAATTTTCGTCAACACTTGCGTCAATGTTTGATGAATCGTCACTACCGGTTGCTGTCGTAAAGTCATTTTCTAACACTTGTCTCACGTCCGAGTCGGATTGCGCCTGAATAGTACGTCCTTGCTGTTCCATTTTTGCGTATTGTTTTCTAGTTATTACCATGCCACACGTGATATATGTTTCAAGAAAATTTTTGACACTGATTTTAAAATAAAATGTAGTTGAGCATGAATCGCTCGTAGCAACAATGGCTGTCCGTTAATTTAAAAATATAAACTGAATTTGAGATTATTGGTAATGGCTGCTGGCCATGTTACATGATATCGTACAGAAGTCGGCCATATTGTACACTCGTGTATTGGTATTGTTGCATACGTTATTGTTTAGGGAAAAGTACTGAGAATGAAATTTATCACTGAAACTGTTATGCGGAAAAGAAACACTACAGAATTTACTGAAAAGCTAATACACTGAATTATACGTCTGGTCAAGCCTGCTAATGCAAAGATGCTGCGTCTTACCTTATTTTGCTGGAAGTTTCATTGCGTCTTCCTGCAAAATTTCAGAATTTGAAAATATCTTCAGATTTTGTTATCTCTCATACATTGACGTCCAGGTCCAGAAAGTTGATTTTTTACATGAAACAAAGAGAACAATGTAACAAATGACAAAATAACAAGTCCTGTCACAGTCGCCAATATAAAATAAATAAAATAAATAAAAAAATGTTGTTATTTTGAATATGTTAATTATTCTATCTGTATGATGGTGATTGTGATTGCAATTGTGTTCGCTTATCTGGAACGTGGACGTTTAATTATTCGGAATCAGACGCTTGACAATGGCTTTTTCGTAAAGGCAATGTTACTCGTAGTTGACCGTGAAATAAAACTGAATAATCGGACTTCGTAATTAAATCGTTTCCAAAGACTGCTGCGGTAGGTGCGGACTCATAATCTAACTCTCAATATTACAATAATTTGCCAGCCATGCCAATACGTCGTACAGAGGTGATTGTCTACTAAACATAAAAAGGTTACACAGTTAGTTAAATCAGATATATTCAATGAATAAGCCTACAGTTCATAATCCTACTTACTTTTATAAATATAAATTCTTTACAGAATCGAGTGCCTAGTGTGGTTGCAACTCGCAGTATTCTTCTATAACATGAAATATGGCGGTGTGCCAGACAATAAAATAAAACACGTGCCTCTCGCACCACTTCTACCAGAGCTCTCCCTTTCTTAATCAAACATAAGAGTAACGTAATTGTGCTTTTGTTTTATCAGCGACACAGCGCTGCAGTTGTGTGCCATAGGCTTTATTTATTTGTCACTGATCATTTATTTAATTAGTATTTCGCGTTTCCGCGGAAACTCACGCTCGGCATGCAAATGTGCCTTTATAGTTCGCAAAGTAAACTAGGAGTCATAAAGTTCCCTCGAGCGTTGACCTCATTTAAGTAACTAATATTCTGTAAATTTTTTGTTTTAGATTATTGCTGTTTTAAGATTGTTCCACTTTTACCTGCACGAGGGGCAGCTGCTATTGGATTCAGTTTTACGAGGTTTATGGTACCCAGTTGTGATTAATACGAATACTAATTTGAACTGTAGAATAATTTGATTATTTAGAAAATGTCTGTTCCTAAGACTTTTGGCTTCGGGGATCAGTTTGCCTCTGAATTTCAATGTAAATTGTCCTTCCTATTCTCCTTATATTATTTGCCCTTTTCTTCAATATATGTTTGTGAGATGTACGTACTTGCTATTACTTATACATTCAACTATCATAGTTTAAGTCCTACAGTTTGTGCTAGTAGAGTCGGACTGTTCAGGTTTAATTATGGATATCATGCGAACCAAAATGGATCCCATAATAATCAGTGGTACTCGAATTATGGAAACCAGCGGCAACGAAAGCTGTGGGAACTCACCACCAGCTCAAATCCATAATCATAGTATTTTATTGGTGACCAATATTGGTTCTTCATCGAATTGGCCACCATGCGAAAACCACAACATTCGCACAGTTCAGGAGGCAGAAGGCCGCCACTCAGCAACGAACAAGGCAACAAACAGGTGGTGGCTTCATCCTGTTCCCTGATAGTAGTTGCAGGATGTGAAGGGGGCGCCATTTCTAATGAGCAAGTTCACATGCCGCGATACAATAAAGATGTTGACATTAGGTAAGAATTATGTGATTCTGAATTATGTTCGGAACTTCCTCCACAAGGGATTGCACGGGCAGTGGTCAATGGTGTAGTGAGTGGGATTCCCACCAGTCACTCGATACAGGTGCTAGCGGCAATATACTTGCCGGTATTTTTGAAAGAGGCTTGTTGATACGATGAAAGTGCCCTGTCTGTGAGTACAGAACTGTATGATATTTGGTGCTATTAGCGCCAGAAGTCAAAAGGTGGATAACCAAGGACGTTTCTCGTGGTGAAGGTTCTGTCAGTGAATTGCTTACTAGGTACGGAGTTCCCGCAGTGAAGGAAAGCAAAACTCGACCGTCGAAGCAGTAAGAGCCATTTTCCAGTGGGGGGGTAAGAATGTTGTTTTAAATTTGATAAGAATGTAGGCAAGCCACGGCAGGTTCTGTCAAGGGGTTAAAGTGAAAAAAATTAAATCTTGGGTGCTGTGTACACACAATCAACCAGCCTATTTGAGTGCAGTATCAGTTTCGACAAACTGTGATGATCCGAAGAGTGATCTCACCCTCATATATAATATGATCAAGAAGAATGTGCATGAATGATTGAAGAACAGTGAATTAAATTAGCAACGTTATTGCCACATTGTGGCCATGTCTTCTCTTGTAAAGAATGGATATCAATATCGCATGGAAGTGGTACCACATAAAACGTATCGTAATGTGGTATATTTCATCCTGTGAATGAGAAGGAAGACGGTAGAGCGAGAGATACACAAAAGGGAGAGATACACAAAAAGGATATTACAACAGACATTTCGTACATAGTATATTATCTGTAAACACCCCTCTTTTTTCCATGTTCCTTGTCATACATTTTATTATCCATGTGTGTATAGTACGATAAGTCTCGTTTGCTATCTGGATATGTGGAGTATTCCTCGCTACAGAGTTATAATCACTTAACGTTCATATTTTTGTGTTGTGTATATACAGATGTAGTTTTAATTCTCTAAGACAAAGTTGTGCAGAATGTAAGTGATTCACTTTTGGCGTAGAGAATACTGTTTTACTTTGTCATGTAAAGTCACGGTCATTTGACGAAGGAATAGTCAGTTGATTTATTGTAAACAGATAGTTAGTAGAAATTTATTTAAGTTCCAAACGAGATCTGACATTTCATTTCGCTTACGTGAAAAATGGCTCTGCCATATGGACAATTCTAGAGGAAGTAGGAAATGTTATGCCTGTGTCCTAAACCGAATATAAAGTGATCATTAATAGTTACTGTAAGTGTATCACATCCGAACTTGTATCTTACAGATCAAGTATCCTACATGCTCTGATTTGACAACGGGCCTGTGATACACAAAATCTCACTGGTCCACCTAGTGTGAAATTTGCAGATGTTGCAATACATACCGTGTTAGTTTTGTTAGACCAAGACATGTTTGTATGTAAAAAGTATATCTTGTAATCTTTCACTTAGAGTAAGATAAGCAATTAATTTTTATTAGTGCTTATTATGTGAGTTTTCATTTTCTTGTTGTATGAATGGTACAATATCATGGTACTCGATGTAACACGAGCTGCGAATTGTTCAACGAGTGTTTTACCCTAATTTGAGGTCCCCATTCTCTTTCCCATTCATGGTAGATTTATGTTGTTCCTTTGTGCTATCCCATTCGTTATTATGCTGTGACGATTCATAACGTGCGAGAGTAGGGCAATGATATCCCAAGTATTGAAGTTCATACTTCGGTTGTTTGAAAAGAAGAAAGAAGAAAAAAAGCATTGTGCTTGTTTGCTTGTATCAGGCACTGCTTTAATGTACTCATATTCAATGCCAAAAATAATCAGAAAAGAAAGCTTTTGTACAATATTTAGTTTATATAAGGATTGTAAGTATTAGTTGACCCTTATATTATAAAGAAAAGTTTTATAATCCGGGGGACAGGGAAAAAAGGGACTATGTAGGTTCGTACGTGTATGTCAACGAGAACAGACTGGTGTGTGGACCTGGTGGTTCTCACGCAAGCTCGAATGACTTAAATGAGATGTATAGGACGCTCAAGCTAGCGACGGTGTCAAGTGTACACACAAGCAGACGTTTAAACACATTTGAAAGCGCAATGCCAGCGTACACACCTCTGATGATCAGGAAGATACGTGAAACAGAGTGACTAATCCAAGGACACTTCTCGTCTTCTGTGAATCCTGCAGATGATGATAAGCACAAGCACTCGAAAATACATAAGTTGGCGGTGAAAACTATGGCTTCGGACTCACCACTGGTCAAATGATAGGCACCAATAACATCGCCGCAGGGACTATTGTTGCCTAATATCAAGCTACACAGTCGACATAAAAGTTTTCTGGGTATGGTACCACGTTATAATGTAAAAAAAGAAAAAAAAAACTACTGCTGCTGGAGAAAAACCAACGTTTCGGCCACGGTTGCAGCGGCCTTCTTCTGGATCTAATGGTGCGTTCCAGCTACGCACTGTCCTTTATATTTTGTTGTTACTGTTCACAGTTCATTATCCTCATATAATTTCTCTATCTCTTCATCTGCAGCTTGTGCCGTCGGTAGGTATATCTGAACTATCGTTGTCGGTGTTGGTTTGCTGCCGCTTCTGATAAGCACAACCCAATCACTGAAATGTTCACGTAACACAATCTGTACCCTACCTTCCTATTCATAATGAATCCTATCCCATTATACCACTTCCTGCTGTTGCTGATATTACCCTATACTCGTGTGATTAGAAATCCTTTTCTTCTTTCCATTTCTCTTCGCTGAACCTTATTATATCTAAAATGAGCCTTTGCATTTCCTTTCAGGTTTTCTAGCTTTCCTAGCACTTCAAGATTCTGACATTCCATACCCCAACTCGTAGAAAGTTATCCTTTTTATGGTTATTCAATTGTTTCCTCATGGTCACCTCCCTCTTGGCAGTCCCTTCCTGCAGATCCGAATGGGGGGCTATTCTGGAATATTTTGCCAATGGCGAGATCATCATGACATTTTTTAATTACAGACCACGTGTCCTGTGGATACATGTTATGTCTTTAATGGAGTGGTTTCCATAGCCCTCTGCATCCTCATACCGTTGATCATTGTCGATTCTTCCGGCTTTAGGGGCGGTTTCTCACTCCAAGGCCATTGGCAGAATGAGAGTGACTTCTTATTCCGGAAGTCTTTAGCCGCCAATGCTGATTACTTATCAAAGTTTAAGCAGTGGCGGGCTTCGAACCCGGGACAGAGGAAGTTTCGATTACTAGTCAAAGACGCAACTAAATCATGTAAGTGTTCTAAAGCTTCATTTCTCATCAAACACTGAGAAGTTAAATTAATTTTGTCATCGCCAGCTTACTTGGCACCTAAGCTCTTCTTCAAGCTACCTTCCAATGATTTACCTCGGTTGTAAACTTTTTAAAGATATACGTCTCAAACATTTTTATTTCTTTTTTCACGATGTGTTGCCTCTTGCTAAGAGGTGTAAAAAATGTTTGAACAATGAAAATGGTAGGAAATGTAATACTCTACAAGACAGGTGCATGTGCTTTTTGTTGTAGAAAGCAGGGCAAAAAGTTGTAGACAAAACAATGTAGAAATTTCCAAAGTTTTGTGGTTATCCAGTTCTCCATCTAACATAGCATATGGTTCTAGAGGTCTAAAAATTAGTTTCTGCAATAGAGACCACCTATATACAATATACTAACAGTTCGGCAAATTTAAACCTTTTTTTATCTAACCCCCGTCCTCCCACCCATCCGGATTACTACATAATTGTTCACTATGACAGTGACCGATTCCACACACCGCTCTCTCAGAGTCCGGTCGCACCTAGGTTTTGGTATCTCCAAGCATGATGTGTTTATTTGTTAGAAGCACAAGAAGAACCTGCCCAAGATTGGTCGAGGATGCGGCTATGGCAACATATTTTTAGCGCTGCTGATAGTTTGTATTTTATAACATCGCAGGAAATTTTTGGCAATTGAGTGTCCGTGCAATTATTTACAAAAAAAATGTTCAAAAAAGTGGTTCAAATGGCTCTGAGCACTATGGGACTTAACTTCTAAGGTCATCAGTCCCCTAGAACTTGGAACAACTTAAACCTAACTAACCTAAGGACATCACACACATCCATGCCCGAGACTGGATTCGAACCTGCGACGGTAGCGGTCACATGGTTCCTGACTGTAGCGCCTAGAACCGCTCGGCCACCCCGGCCGGCGAAAAAAAGTTCAAATGTTTGTGAAATCTTGTGGGACTTAACTGCCAAGGTCATCAGTATCTAAGCTTACACACTACTTAACCTAAATTATCCTAAGGACAAACACACACACCCATGCCCGAGAGAGGACTCGAACCTCCGCCGGGATTGCCGCACAATCCATGACTGCAGCGCCTAAGACCGCTCGGCTAATCCCGGGCGCCAATTATTTACAAGTGTAGCAACAAATCTTACTGTCATACTGATTTGTCAATCACTTATCATTTCGATGAAAAGTAGTGAATAGTTCTCACTTAAGATATTATAATGAGAGTATATTTTTGTCTCCAGGAACGCCGTTCTAGTCACAAGTACCAAGGCTTTTAGCTGTAATGTTGAGAACATTATACCCCACCATTAAAGAAATGAGATCGTACACCGGACAGCACAGCGTTGCTGGTTTTGTGGCACCGATGTAGTCACGTCCCGATGCGCTGGCTATAAATTCATAACTAGCTGCAGGACTTCTGTAATTTACGTAACTTTTTTCTGTCTCATTCAATCCAGTTCAGCAGAAATAAACGTAAGAGATCCTCTGTGTTCAGCTGCTGCCGTTGCATACATTGAATAATGAAGGTTTGATGATATTCAAGTTTCTTCTAAACTGTGACCGCTTAATTTATTATTGTTGTACGGAAGTCGACGCCATCGAACGAAAGTGAGCTAAAACGGTAGCTTCCTCCAGTTTCATTACACGATCACAAGAAGTAACCCTCTTTTATCTACAGCCATAATGCTGTCACTCTGGGGTGAGAAATCAAATATACGTCATCGTAAAGAAGTGTTTCGTACAACTTCATGGAGGGCACCATGGTCGCCCTATTACAAAGCTAGAACGATGTAACGATAAAAGAAGAAGAAAGGGAAAGACAATATAACCTAGATTTGATCCTAGAGTTCTCATCACGGAACCTTTGCATACTGTCAATCAAAATACAACTTTTTTCAATATTCTAAAAGAATTTATATAAAATACGTCTTTGTGCTTATATATGGCGATTAGTTCAACAAAGAATCAGTTGTGAGCAAACAAATGGGGGAGAAACATTAGGTGATAAGTACTATAAGGAAAAACTTTACTGGAACGCCAAGGTAACAATAAAACCAGAGACTATAGAAATCAGCTGCAACAAACAAATTCGCTTTGAAGACCACCGACACAACATCCAGGCACCATTTTATGCACTATTACTGTGGATAATAACAGCGCATTACATTAGCAGGAAGTTTTGATATCGTCTAGGAACAGCTGTACTATATTGACAGGTATAGTTTCGTGCATTACCCTGCAACTGGAAAAACTGACTGGTTTCGTTTCATACGCGTCAGTACAGGGCTTTAATTCTGGCTGTGTTGCCTAAGTCCAACTTTCGTGGCACTGAAACATTCCTTCGTCCCATTCCCGGAGCCACCGTGGTGTCGCACTCGTATTCGTCAATTTGAGGCCGAAGTAGTCGTAGTCCACGCGCTCTTGGCGAACGAGACACGGCACCCAGGTGTACTGCTCCCAGGATTAATTGGGAAACGCTTATAAATTTACTGCACTTCTACACTTACTGAATAATCTTAATAAGGTTTATCTCTCTTGCTTTGACTCCCGAGACTTTATTAAACTCCTTAACCACAGATTCTTACTGCATTCAGAAATATTCCACTATCTCACTAGTGGACTGAAGAAAGCACACCGCTAACAGTGCAAACAACGCCTCATGGTGGCTCCTTGCATCCTCTGCCCATAATCTTTACAAAGACTACAAGAAGTAAACAGTTAAAAGTCAGTAGGTGAGAAGTCACACAGGAGCACCAAAAAGCAAGTTTCCAGTGAAAGAAATGTATATTATTAGCTGCAAGTATACCCCCCTCCCAAGTCCGTCTGCTTTACTAAGCACGACATTCAGCTGGCTAATCGTTCCACTAGCTTATGCGAGGTCACAGCCTACCTCAAACTCGCACACACACACACACACACACACTATAATGTAACTCTTGCTTAGGAAACAAGAAAATGATTTTTCTGAATCCCACCCCAGCATAAGACCATCTTCGGATCCACATTGGGTTTTTCATACTGGAAAAAATAACTTCGTTTATAACAACTAATTTTAGACGTTTGTAAAACTTTAAAACACTACCTTTGCCAACAGGGCTCACAATTTACCTCCTACGTTGAGACTGGCTGCAAGTATACTCCCTGAATTTACGACTTTCAGACAGTCCCACGAAACCTTTAACATTTGCGCCCCTTACCTAACCAACCCCAGCCACAAAAAGTAAGATTTTCATTGGTGGTTTCCTTCTTCTGCCAATCTACATGTACATCTACATGGATACTCTTCAAATCACATTTAAGTGCCTAGTAGAGGGTTCATCGAACCACCTTCACAATTCTCTATTATTCCATTTTCATATAACTCGCGTAAAGAATGAACACCTATATCTTTCCGTACGAGCTCTGATTTCCCTTATTTTATCGTGGTGATCGTTCCGTCCTATGAAATATTTTCGCATTCGGAGGAGAAGGTTGGTGATTGGAATTTCGTGAGAATATTTCGTCGCATCGAAAAACGCCATTCTTTTAATTATTTCCAGCCCAAATCCTGTATCATTTCTGTGACACTCTCTCCCATATTTCGCGATAATACAAAACGATCTGCCTTTCTTTGAACTTTTTCGATGTACTCCGTCAGTCCTACCTGATAAGGATCCCACACCGTGCAGCAGTATTCTAAAAGAGGACGGACAAGCGAACTGTAGGCAGTCCCCTTGGTAGGTCAGTTATATTTTCTAAGTGTCCTATCAATAAAACGCAGCCTTTGGTTTGCCTTTCCCATAACATTTTCTATGTGTTCTTTCCAATTTAAGTTGTTCGTAATTGTAATACCTAGGTATTTAGCTGAATTTACGTCTTTTATATTAGATTGATGTATCGTGTAACCGAAGTTCGTTAGCACTCATGTCGATGACCTCACACTTTTCGTTGTTTAGCGTCAACTGCCACTTTTCGCACCATTCAGATATTTTTTCTAAATCGTTTTGCAGTTTGTTTTGCTCATCTGATGACTTTATTAGTCGATAAACGAAGCGTCATCTGCAGACAACTGAAGACGGCTGCTCAGATTGTCTCCCAAATCGTTTATACAGATAAGGAACAGCAAAGGGCCTATAACACTACCTTCGGGAACGCCTGAAATCACTTCTGTTTTACTCGATGACTTTCCGTCAATTACTACGAATTGTCACCTCTTAGACAGGAAATCGCAAATCCAGTCACATAACTGAGACGATATTCATACAATCCAAGGTTTCACGGCCGGTATTGTCTTCACTTAAAACTTCCAGGCTGATAGGCCGTGGTCGAAGTATAACACACTCTCCTGACGTTTCGTCTCCGACTGCGGGAGACATCCTCGGAGGTAAAGCTGCGAACTGCGAAGAGAACTCGAGGAAGCGCTGATTATATGGACAGTACAGAGGGAGCCACTGTCGGTCAAGTGGCGTCAGCTATGAGATTGTCTCTGGTCATGCCAACATTCTCGATTGAATGTGATCGATCGTCACGCTTGCGGTGCAACGCTGACATCCAAATTTTATCCAGTTTAACACCTTCGTCTTTCCTGTTAAAATTATTACGATGTTTATCAATCTCGACAGCCTCTCTGTACAAGCGTGCATAATAATGCGAGGTTTTTGATATGACGCTCATCTCGCTGAATTTTATTTCATGATCACCTTCCTGGTAAACATTTTCCGCTACGGCCGATTTATCCGTGTGACCCAGGCGGATGTCAGCGTTGCACCACAAGCGTGACGATCGATCACTTTCAATCGAGAATGTTGGCTTTACCAGAGACAATCTCATAGCCGACGCCAAGTGACCGACAGTGGCTCCCTTAGTACTGTCTATATAATCAGCGCTTCCTCGAGTTCTCTTCGCAGTTCGCCGCTTTACCTCCGAGGACGTCTCCCGCAGTCGGAGACGAAACGTCAGGAGAGTTTTATACTTCGTCCACGGCCTATAAGCCCGGCAGTTTTAAGTGAGACGGTATTCCATAAGCACGCAATTTTACTACGAGCCACTTGTGTAGTACAGTGTCAAAAGCCTACCGGAAATCCAGGAATACGGAATCGATCTGAAATCCCTTGTCAATAGCACTGAGCACTTCATGTGAATAAAGAGCTAGTCGTGTTTCACAGGAACGATGTTTTCTAAACCCGTGTTGATTGTGTGTCAATAGCCTGGAGCCGAGCGACCGCTACGGTCGCAGGTTCGAATCCTGCCTCGGGCATGGATGTGTGTGATGTCCTTAGATTAGTTAGGTTTAATTAGTTCTAAGTTCTAGGCGACTGATGACCTCAGAAGTTAAGTCGCATAGTGCTCAGAGCCATTTGAACCATTTTTTTGTGTGTCAATAGATCGTTTCCTTCTAGGTAATTCATAACGTTCGAACACAATATACACTCCTGGAAATGGAAAAAAGAACACATTGACACCGGTGTGTCAGACCCACCATACTTGCTCCGGACACTGCGAGAGGGCTGTACAAGCAATGATCACACGCACGGCACAGCGGACACACCAGGAACCGCGGTGTTGGCCGTCGAATGGCGCTAGCTGCGCAGCATTTGTGCACCGCCGCCGTCAGTGTCAGCCAGTTTTCCGTGGCATACGGAGCTCCATCGCAGTCTTTAACACTGGTAGCATGCCGCGACAGCGTGGACGTGAACCGTATGTGCAGTTGACGGACTTTGAGCGAGGGCGTATAGTGGGCATGCGGGAGGCCGGGTGGACGTACCGCCGAATTGCTCAACACGTGGGGCGTGAGGTCTCCACAGTACATCGATGTTGTCGCCAGTGGTCGGCGGAAGGTGCACGTGCCCGTCGACCTGGGACCGGACCGCAGCGACGCACGGATGCACGCCAAGACCGTAGGATCCTACGCAGTGCCGTAGGGGACCGCACCGCCACTTCCCAGCAAATTAGGGACACTGTTGCTCCTGGGGTATCGGCGAGGACCATTCGCAACCGTCTCCATGAAGCTGGGCTACGGTCCCGCACACCGTTAGGCCGTCTTCCGCTCACGCCCCAACATCGTGCAGCCCGCCTCCAGTGGTGTCGCGACAGGCGACAGGGACGAATGGAGACGTGTCGTCTTTAGCGATGAGAGTCGCTTCTGCCTTGGCGTCAATGATGGTCGTATGCGTGTTTGGCGCCGTGCAGGTGAGCGCCACAATCAGGACTGCATACGACCGAGGCACACAGGGCCAACACCCGGCATCATGGTGTGGGGAGCGATCTCCTACACTGGCCGTACACCACTGGTGATCGTCGAGGAGACACTGAATAGTGCACGGTACATCCAAACCGTCATCGAACCCATCGTTCTACCATTCCTAGACCGGCAATTGAACTTGCTGTTCCAACAGGACAATGCACGTCCGCATGTATCCCGTGCCACCCAACGTGCTCTAGAAGGTGTAAGTCAACTACCCTGGCCAGCAAGATCTCCGGATCTGTCCCCCATTGAGCATGTTTGGGACTGGATGAAGCGTCGTCTCACGCGGTCTGCACGTCCAGCACGAACGCTGGTCCAACTGAGGCGCCAGGTGGAAATGGCATGGCAAGCCGTTCCACAGGACTACATCCAGCATCTCTACGATCGTCTCCATAGGAGAATAGCAGCCTGCATTGCTGCGAAAGGTGGATATACACTGTACTAGTGCCGACATTGTGCATGCTCTGTTGCCTGTGTCTATGTGCCTGTGGTTCTGTCAGTGTGATCATGTGATTTATCTGACCCCAGGAATGTGTCAATAAAGTTTCCCCTTCCTGGGACAATGAATTCATGGTGTTCTTATTTCAATTTCCAGGAGTGTATGTTCTAAAATCCTACTGCATATCGACGTTAACGATATCGGCCTGTAATTAGTGGATTACTCCTACTGTCTTTCTTGAATTATCGTGTGGCCTGTGGAGCTTTCCAGTCTTTGGGTACGGATATTTCGTCGAGCGAACGGTTGTATATGATTGTTAAGTATGGAGCTAATGAATCACCATACTCCGAAAGGAGCCTAATTGTTATACAGTCTGGACCAGAAGACTTGCTTTTATTAAGTGATTTGAGTTGCTTCACTACTCCGAGGATACTTACTTCTACGTTACTCGTATTGGCAGCTGTTTTCGATTCGAATTCTGGAATATTTACTTCGTCTTCTTTTGTGAAGGCATTGCGGTAGGCTGTGTTTAGTAAATCTGCTTTGGCAGTACTGTCTTCTATAGTATCTCCATTATTATCGCGCAGAGAAGGCATTTATTGTTTCTTGACGCTAACATACTTCACATACGATCAGAATCTCTTTGGATTTTCTGCCAGGTTTCGAGACAAAGTTTCGTTATGGAAGCTGTTATAGGCGTCTCGCATTGAACTCCGCGCTAAGTCTCGAGCTTCTGTAAAGGATCGCCAATCTTGGAGATTTGGCGTCTGTTTAAATTTGGCATGTTTGTTTCGTTGTTTCTGCAACAGCGTTCTAACCCGTTTTGTGTACCAAGGAGGATCAGATCCGTTGTTTGTTAGTTTATTTGGTATAAACCTCCCAATTGCTGCCGATACTATTTCTTTGAATTTAAGCCACATGTGGTCTACACTTATATTAATTTGGAATGAGTGGAGATTGTCTCTCATAAAGGCGCCAAGTGAATTTTTATCTGCTTTTTTGAATAGATATATTTTTCGCTTACTTTTCTAGGATTTAGGGATTACAATATTCAATCTCGCTACGACAACCCTATGTTCACTAATCCCTATATCGGTTTTGATGCTGGTTATTAACTCAGTATTATTTCTTGCTAAGAGGTCAACAGCACTCCTCTGGAAAATTCTTCTTCCTGATAGAAGTTTCCACAAGTTTACAACCAAAAGGTGCTACAAAACGTTTGACATAATAAGAAGGCCAGTTTAGTAGGCTCTGACCACAAACGACGTTATGTGGATTGGAGAGAGACCACCATCTCGGCTCCAGGCTCGTCGAAACACCTAGCGCCGGAAGCCGGAAGCAGGTTGATCTGTCGCCAACGGTGAAGACGACGACCCAGTGGCATGGCTGGGAATGATTTGTTACAATATTAAGTGTCAGCTAAAGCATCTACTCCCAAAGACAATGAATGCTACATGCAGAATGTACTCAGCTACTGACGACAATTATAATTTAAATTCATCACACGTCGAGTGAAGGGAAGAAGTAGAATGTCAGTGTCATTGAGAAAGAGAGAGAGGGAAGGAAAGAGGAACGTCTTGGTTGTTCACTTAAGTTTATTCTACATGTCCCCCGTCCACCGTAACTCAAAAACTTCACTGTCCTCTGCTTAATATTATTACAACACATTCGTCTTGTAACCTGAAACCTACTTTTATTTTCTCCAGTGTCTCAAAAAACATATTATAAAATAAGGCTGCACTGTGATTTTATCTTCAAATAAAATTCTACCGATACCTCAGATTTTTAATTCAATGAAGATAATATATTTTTAAATTTCATCCAAATGGTTTTGTGAATAAAGAACCAAAAATAAAAAGGTTGGACTTTGGAAAGGGGGTGGGAGGAGGGTTATAACTGATGACCCACACTGGTAAAATGCTCTTAAATACTGCATCAAGACTGTTCCAGTAAAACAGATAAATTTTTGCTGAGTATTCTATAGTCTGTGTAAAGTTACAAATGGCTCTGAAAAAAAGCGAAAGAAATATACAGTTTGATAATTCCATTGCATTCAGTTTATGCCTTACTCAAATGATGAAATTCACCAGTTTCAACTTTTTCTATACCACCTCTACTTGCAAACGTCACGAAGGTCGACATACACAAAGAAAAGCACTTTGAATCCTAATAACTACCGAGAAATCAGAAGTAGTCTGTGCACTGTAATTTGAAAGTGAAGCACTATGCGACAAGTTTTGCGACTGTGCTAATTAGACACGTCAGATGGTCAGATGGTCAGATGGTCACAAGGTTGCGCCAAAGTGTGAAAACAAACGTGAGTACGCGAAGTGGGTACATTTCTTGAGCAAGCATTGGAGAATCAATAAGCATCAATTACGGTTTCGTGAAAACTGTCGATAGGGGCAAACATTGTAGGCACCGTCGTGTTTGTCTAGTTTATGGTTTATGGAACCTTTTTTGCTTGCTTTCAGATCACAAGTGACATATTCTCTTTCACTGCCGTTGTTTACAGCGCTATTACACGTAATTTTCTGTAATCCACTGTCCTGTTATTTATTTGCTTACTTCTTTAACTGCGGTGCTAATATTTTTACCCTATCAGAATCATAAGGAGTGTTTTTTCAGTTTTTCTGTACTATGTGTCCACAGAACTTATGGAAATCTGAAATATCTAACTCTTTACAGTTAAAGATTTGACAAATGTTAAGTATATTGAAAATTTATTTGTATGCAAATGACGTAGTTTGATTTTTAGCATGTTCCGGGGATTACTTTCACAACAACTCTTATGATGTGCATCATCCCAGAAGGTTTATAAAGAAAATGTATTTTCTTTGTGGAAACATAACTATATGTTGGCGATTTACATAACAAATTAAAAAATAATTCAAAATAAGATTTGTTAAATATAAGACAAATTCATGCATATACTATCTGTTCAGAAATTCATCCACTGGAATAGAAAAAGTAGGCAAGCATAAACCATTTCAGTTTTCATTTTTTAAGATTCTCATTACCTGTCGATACCGTTAAATTACTAGGAAGCGGTCAATATTTTATGGCTGCGTGGTTTACTCCTGTCTGTGTTAGGTTGGGGCTATGTTGTGAGTAGTGGATCTCAATTTCGTTACTAGTGTTATATTTATGATTGGTACTACTATTTACAAATTTTGCTTCATCCTTCACAAAAAACTTCATAACAGAGTAACTGTATTGTAAGACCTTTGTTAGCATGCCTAATGTTTTGAACAGCTGCCTACATGAAGTTCGAAGATGGACTCCAGACATTATCGCTACATTTAAATACTGTGGTTATTATGCTTCGAAATGTGAAATTGCCTCTAAAAATTATTCCATATGAGATAAAAAATGGAAATGAGCGAAGAAAACAAATTTTCTACTTATTAAGTCTCCGCAATCAGGAATTACTCGTGGAGAAAGTGTTGTTGAACTCACAACGAACCCCTTGTATGTGAGGTCGCAAGCTCAGTCTTTAGTAAGACTCAATTAAAAGTGTTAACAATTACGACATTAAGAATATTAGCTGCTAATGACTCACGATGTGCATCAGGAGGGTCACAGAAAATGATTGTCCGGGAGGTGCAGAGATTAACCTTCTTAGGGATGTACGTCTATTCACAAAAGAGACGTCATGACATTCAAGAAATGTTCAAAACAAACCATTAAGTTGCATCATGAACATCGAATGAAAACTGGCTCGCCACAGTGATCACAAAGCTTCGCACCATCAAGATCGACAGCGAATTCCTTGGGAGTTACGAACCGTCCAGGAAGTTCGGCTAGGTGTCACTCGTAAAGAATACACATAGAATCATATTGGCGTAACGGGGTGATGAGAACTGATGGAATATGATGGCATGCAGCCGAATGCGAAACATTCTGCCGTGGATCTTATAACTGAAACTGGTTATCGTTTAAGTCGTTGCTGCAGATAATGCGATAATGTGTTTAATAGGCACGAGAAAACAAACATCCAGAGACTGACTTTGTCCTGTGGTTCCTGGTAGTATGAATTGAAGTCTCTCATCTTTTTCAGGAGAGACAGTTTGCTCTAAAGGAGTGTGATTTTTATGCACAGACCAGGAATTGAGCAAAACCAAGTTACTTTGACGAGTTATTGGCCAAAAGCATTTCTCATAGCATAGCTGTAGTTCTCTTACGCCAATTTTCCCACTCTTTCTTTCTGCAACGTAAATATTCCCTACTGCCCTTGCAAGATCATGCACACGAGAAAGATTTGTAGGGGATAGAACACTTCCAACTCCTCGCAGCGCAACAAATAATTTTTCGTCCAATTTACCATCCAGATTAACAGTCGAAATAGTGGTATATAATTGCGTTAAGGCATTGATATAAACCGATCTTCATACAAATCTCTTTGTACCTCTAATTTCCAGACTTCCTTTCATATGCATGTCCTCTTCAAACGCCAAGTGGTCGAGGTTGAAAACAAATTCCTTACTGAACTATGGGGTGATTTTGTTTATCTCATCAACAAATTTTCAGACCGATGCCGCAGCTTGCTGTGCATCGTCAAGTTGACACTTTGTTTGAAATTTCATTATTTTACGTTTTCCACATTTGTAGCACTGTTTGAAGTTATATAACCACCCACTGCTTCCCTTGAAATCACTGTAATCTATGTGGCGCCCAAGTTGATGTGCATAACGTAGTAGGCCATCATACATGTTCTGTAAATTGTGTCAAGCATCCTTGAAACGCGCAGACACCAGTTTTTGTAACAAGTGCGCCCTTTCCTTCCTTGAGTATCCGTAGTTTTTCTTACACACTACTCGGTCATATTGCTGCAGACGTATTCGAAATCTGTTCATGATTTTTCTTTTTTCCATGCTGCGGATGATCTTCCATGTATCTAATAAAACGTATTTAGTACCTCTTGCTTGGACAACGACTGTCCATTATTACATTTTACTGGAGACGGGGTTTGTGGTTGCCTGTCCGACAAGGATGATGAACTACATTTCTCGACACCTATTTCCATGTCACTTTTACTTGTTAAGTACGTATTGTCATCAATGCACTCTTCGTATACATTGTCCGCAAAGTTGAGCGTATGTGACAACACCTCACCCACTGACTCGTCTTGCAGAAATGCTAATATTTCATCTGCCACTCCTTTCTCACTCAGCAAACTTCCTTTGGTTTCTTTCTGAAGAAATGTCAACTTCAGCAACTATTGTTGTAGATATAATGCAATGTTTGCTTTGTTTATCGTTGCCATTTCTCTGCTTTGTGGCAACATCACTAGCACTGTAGCATTATTGTTCGTTACTCCACAACTAAGCAGTGAAACTATGCTCCGTAGCCTCATGCTGTGCTCACCATTGGATACATCTAGTCCCACCCCCTGTTACCATTAGCAGCCAATATTGAGGTTGTGTGGTAAACAATATGTAGCACGTCGAATGTCGTAAACATCATTGACCTTTTGCGACCTCGCCCTCAGGGGCTCCTTGCAAGACGCAAACTTTGTTGGACCTCTTGCATCCATACTTAAAGAAGAAGAACCTCTGATCCATTTTCAGCAAAAGTTACATTTGTTACTTTTTCCTGACCAACTGATAGCAAATATTTAAACGTCTGTGAATCTAGAGTACAGTCCAAATGCAATACATCTATTCATTAAAAGCATCTGTATTCTGTCATTAAAGAATATCTGTGAAGAACAAAGGAAAATTAACATGAGGTATGAGAAATACTCACCTACAGAATGAGGGACTGTGTTAGCAGTTGCGAGGTTTACGCATTGAAGTAAGAGACACCAGTGTGGGACAACACCACTTGTGAAATGCAAGATGTAATTGATACATATTGCTGAGTGACTACAAGGGACGAACGAATAGACGACAGTAGGATACCTGAAGCAGTTTCATTGCAGTCCGCATTGTTGCCACATTTCCTGTCTCTGACTCCCCTATGATGTCATACAACGTATCTAGATTTCCTTCTCCATGTCTCTAAAACCCTCCTCTATCCTCCCACTCCTGCTCCACTCTTGTGATGTGACACTGGACATAGGACAATACCTTTAATTTTGAAATGGCACGTAATTCAAAATCTGGAAGGAAATTGGATATTGGAAATTTGTGGTAAGTTCTTATAGGTCCAAACAGCTGAGGTCATCGGTCCCTAAGCTTACACACTACTTAATCTAACGTACTCTAAGGACAACACACACACCCATTACCGAGGGAGGACTCGAACCTCCGACGGGGAATGCCGCGCGAGCCGTGACAAGTGTCTTAGACTGCGCGGCTACCCCGCGCGGCAGGAAATTAGAATATCTCAACTGTGATAAAGGGTTTTTTCCTCCACCCTTCTGATGTCACAGCTAAGAGATTTTCCTGGCAGGAAGTTCAAAAAATCCACTATGGGCAGTTACCCTAATGATCGAAACTCAAAGACTGCAGAAGTGAGTCACTTGTGTTAAGTATAGAACCCAAGATGAAGGGCCAGAGTATACCGTGTAGCGTGCATTGCTGTCAGGTTTTCCCAGCGCTGGGACGTCAGAACCCAATATCGTGGACTGTGGCATACTGGTGTATCGCGCTTGCTTGCCAGGTCATATGTGTTAAGTCTAGGATTTTAAACAAGTTAAAATTCCAAAATTATTGGTTTTTCCCACTATTGTGACGTTAGTGTTCACATGTGAAAAAAATGCACTTGCCCTCACCCCTCTGATGTCACAGCTTGCTTGATTGCCTCCCAAAATTTAGGATCCAGAACCTTACTTGTCCTAAGCTGCATCAACTTGTGCCAAACTCACATTTAATGATTAAAAAATTCCTTCACCGAGTTGCTGGGCCACTTCTGGGGTCACCACCATTACTGGGATAGAATAATAACAATTACGTCTTTATTTAAAACAAAAAAGTGTGGATGTGCTCCCCCCATGTGCCTCTCCTGGGTCATGTCACTTGGTCCCTACCCCCAAGAGTCAAGCCTGCTGCTCCCCTCCTCAGGCCAGTGACTGCACTGTGTAAGGCCACGACTCCAGGAGCCCTTGTGCAGCCGAGTGTCTTGAGTGAAAGTCGGTGATCTGGACACTGCCACAAGGTACATCCTCCAAGACGCCAGCGCGATGTGATAACATGGGTCCAGCATACACAGCAGACAAGATAGAGTTTGTCTGTGCTGACGTGTCTCTACCTGCCGAAATGTGCAGACATTGGATACAGTGGAAACTCGAAGTTTGGAAACAATTGTGCATACTGACTTGATTTCCACTCGAGCATATCAGGAGCTGAATCAGGAGCCATGACAGAATGCTGGGTTGATTTGTGCTATTGCTTAAATTTTTCAGACGTTGTATCATCTACGTCGAGGTGCCATTGTGCTGAGGCCGAAATAAATGTAAAATGAAACACATATGCATAACCCAATGAATAATAATAAAAAAAAACTTTATATGATAGGAGTTGAGCAATACTTACACCTGACTGGGCCAATCAGTTTTTCTTCTCTGGAAGTGGCAGATGTCTGATAATGATTCATGAAGATGATTCTTTCTCTATGTTGTGCAGGAGTTTCAAGTCCACCTGATAGCTAGTAAGTACAGATGTTGTGGATGAGTGATGGCAGAAGTCAACTACAGTGCCTCGTAGCTTGGTTCAAATGGCTCTGAGCACTATGGGAATAACTTCTGAGGTCATCAGTCCCCTAGAACTTAGAACTACTTAAACCTAACTAACCTAAGGACATCACACACATCCACGCCCGAGGCAGGATTCGAACCTGCTACCGTAGCGGCCGCGCGGTTCCTGACTGTAGCGCCTAGAACCGCTCGTCCACCGAGGGCGGAGCCTAGTAACTGATGACACACAATTTACTCTACTTTATTTGTTTGTATGTCTCCATTATCAGAATACGTTCTCAGAGTTTCATTTTCTTGTAAAATTTTTCAGGTCAAGGCACAGCTCAAAGTTATGAGAATGTAGAAAATGGAACAACTGTTTTGGACTGACAATATTGCATGCAGCATCTGTATCCCCAATTATACCCTCTTGGATTGACATATTAGATTTTGACATCGTTAGTGATGTCAATAGAAAACTGATAACCATGTAGGTATGGCAGTGTCACCACATCCGCCATCTTGAATCACCATCTTGGATTCTGACGTCACAGAGGCTGTCGTCTTATGTCCAGGTCGCCATACTGGTTTGTGATTCACGATTGTCCGCCCTGCAGGCTTGCTCAGGTCCATTGTTTTGGATTTGACAGGTGGATAGTCTAGATTCTATACCTAGCACAAGTGGGCAGTGACATCAGATAGCTGTGTTAAGGTCCTACATCTTGGACTGTCCACCATGCAGATTACACTAAGGTCAGTCATCTTCAATTTTATATTGTGCTGTGTCGAAAGGCATGGCTAATTTCCTGCTGCCAGCGATGATGTACTTCGGTATGTGACTCTGGTGTTGTCACAGGGTGGCTTCTGTGGGGCACGTGACCACCATGAGCATTGCTGTCAGGCAGCTAGGAGAGTGCATGGACCATGGTGATCAGTTTGCAGGCTTCTGAACGCTGCTGTGGAAGCGTTTGGCAAACCTGTGGTGTCCCTGGGGGCCAGGCATGGTCATGATGGCCGAGGATATCTGATCGGAGAGCTGGTCGTGTAGGTTTTGGCGTCAGGAAGAGTCAGCTGTACAGAGAGGAAGTGGCAACTTCAACTGGGGCCAGCACTGGTGGCCACTGTGGGTAGTGGCTGACAAGTGATGAGCCAGTGCAAGCATTTGGCGGTGGGCACACTTATTTGGCTTCGACATAGCAAAATCCTTTAACTTAGTCTTCTGCATGATCACCAGATCTGATGTTAACTTTCTCGCAATTCTCATTTCTTCTATTACTCATTGCTCTTGTATTTTCTTGATTTACTCTCAATCCATATTCTGTAGTCATTAGATTGTTCATTCCATTCATCATATACTGTAATTCTTCTTCACTTTAACTGATGATAGCAATTTCATCAGCCTATCTTATCACTGATATTCTTTCATCCTCAATCTTGATTCCACTCTAAGAACTTTCTTTTATATCCGTCATTGTTTCTTCGAAGTACAGATCGAACAACAGCTGTGAAAGATTGCATCCCTGTCTTACAGTCTTTTCAATCTGAGGACTTCGTTCTTGGTCTTCCAGTCTTATCGTTCATTCTTATTCTTGTACATCTTGTATATTGCCCGTCTTTACCTATAAATTACACCTATTATTCTCAGAATTTCGAACATCTTGCATCATTTTATACTGATTATAGTGTAATTATTCCTCCTTTCTATATAATTATGTAGTTCTCAATTCGTTCGAGCAACCAAATCATTCATGATAGGAAACACAGTCATAGCTCAGTCACTCAAAATGATTCTGAAATTTTACTTGTTAGAATGAAATCAGGCCATGATTCTTCTTCTCTGCAGGCTCGTGCTTTGCGGCAGTCTGCTAATCTGTCCAAATAAAATGCCTCGTAATTTTGGGAGCGTTGTATAATCAGTCGGGAAACCTCATATCAAGCGGATATTTGGCTTTGATGAAGTTTAACCTTCCGAAGAAGTAATGGAGCTGTTGGATTATTAAATGCAGGTTCGTATCCAGTCTTTCTGAAGTCCCCTTCTGATTAACAACTACGCAATATATCGATAAATATCATTAATTCTCAAATGTCAAATACACACCTTTTATTTGAAGGAGCAATCTACATATATTTCCCTTTTAATCGTACAGTTTCGTCTCAGTTATCTTCTGTCATAAATCTCAATAATCATATTACAATTCTTCAAACCAAGCTCAGGCTAATCGGCACGAAGACAATCGCGGAAGCTTCCTTTCTTTTTTTTCTAACAACCACCAGAGGGAGTACTACAAAGAATACTTATGCGCTCATGGCATAGCTATTGTATGAACTACTTTTCGCATGGATTCTGCGAGTATGAAGATAGAAAATTAGTAAACGTCATTCCAGGGTAGAACTGTATCTGAATAATTCATCGAATATAAAGAGATATTACAATTGCCCCTCGCAGCGAGCAAAGTTCATGAGCTAACAAAAAAAATTTGTTGGGTTGTTTATTCAAAAGAGAAATATTTTGAATTAGTAGAATTTTACTATAGAGAGTATGGGTAACATGTTAAGGCAATAAGTTACGAGAACACCTAAGCAGCAGCTTTTACATGTACCGGGGTATACCCGCATCCCGAGTACATAACCAGGGAAGATGTAGATTGGTGTAATTACGAAAAAGGTCTACCCATTTGGGAACTGGCCTTCACAGGGAAATCCTGGAAAACCCGGAAGAATAGACCCCAGCTCAGGTATTAAAGAAGATAGGAAAGCCTAAATCCAGTAATTCTGAAATATATAGAAGCGCCATAGATTAGATCGAAGGAAAAGTACCTCATAGCCAAAAAAAATTTTATAATATTGCTCAAAAAATTTTTCAAAATTCTTCTTTCGATGATGTAGCCGGCGATCTCGCTGTGAAGTCGATGGAACAGGAACAATGGGTACGGACACTGGGTAGGCGACGTACAGCGTTTGGTGGAGGCGGCACGGACAGGCGATGGCTTACGGTACAGGATAGAAGCTGGTAATGTGCCGTAGAAACAGGAAGATGATCTCAGGAACAGATGGTCGAGGACGTGAACATGAAACAGGTTTAAAGTGGAATAAGAAAAGGTTCCGACTGAATAAACGAAGTCCATATTTCATCATTGAACTCAAAATCGGAGTGGATTCTTATATTCTTCCATCTGTACTAGTCTGGAACATCCATCAGTCCTGACAATCGCGAATTTTTTTGTAGTCCTCAATACCAAAGTTGTTTTGCATTACAACTGCTGATTGTCCAAAACATTGCCAAATAGACTGTGGACATTTAAATTTTGTTGTAGCTCATATCGAATGTATTCCTCTCAAAAAATTTTTTAATCTAATCTTCGCTTTGCTATAGTGCAGGTGGAAGTAGAGCATTGATTCTGTCACAGGTTTGCTTTCAATTACGAAATTATGGATAAAATTTAGGTTTACACCTGATGAAAAATTTTAAACATAGGCATATGACACTGACTCCACAAAAGGAATAATTTGAAAAAATTTCATTATTCTTATAATTAATTGATTTATAGATCCACTTGCAAATAAATATCATTAATGATGACGTATGTTCATTTAACAAATCATCCACTCGCAGAATCTTCTTCATCCTCTCATGAACATTTATGAAAATATATTTCAACAATTATGTCCATAATATGAAACACACAAACTGCTATTCTTAAAATGTTAATTAAAATTCTTAAATTAATTCTCCTGGTCGAGAAGGCATAATGAAAAATCTAAAAATTATAATAACTTTCTCTCGCGCAACCAGAGAGTTTCTTCAATTGTTTGCAACAGTGACATTATCGACTGTTGCTTCATTTCACGATTCATTTGTTTTCTTGCGTGAACAGCGCACATCATACACACAGCGTATTTACCTACATATCCCGCACTGTTCAGGTTTCACACGCAATTCTCACGTAAGTGCCGTCTCTTGATGAAATGTAGATGCACTTTCATTGTATATCACTGCGGCTTCTGCTCATAGTCCACACTTACAAACACTAGTAATTAACAAATTCTTCTACCTATCTTAAAATTTTTGTGCTAAACTATCACAGGAGTAATCTCACTGTGTCTTAACCTATCACAGGAGTAATCTCACTGCCTCTTAACCCATCACAGGAGTAATCTCACTGTCTCTTAACCTACCACAGGAGTAATCTCACTGTCTATTAACCTCTAGACAACATAAACTTCTTGATATTTATATACACATTCGACTCATAGTCAAATTCCACTCTAAATTCTTCTCCATATTTGGTATCACAGATCTACGATCCTTCAAAAAATTTCTTAATATCATTATGCGGGAATAATCCCTTTATTCTTTTCGATTCGGGATATGCCAACAAGTATGATCCAGGATTTGGTATATTTACAATAACATATGGTCCGGTATAAATAAGATTCCATTTCTTTATGTTTTTCATCAGTTTCGAGGAATGGATGAGTCGCCTCAATAAAACCTTTTCTCCAAGATGAAACGTCTGAATCCGGTGAATCCGTTTATCATATGTCAATTTCCGTTGTATTGCCTTTTTAGTTAAATTGACAAGTGCGAGTCGAATCTTTTCCTCCCATTTTAAATTCTGGTCTTCATACTTTGGCAGATGGTTTATCCAGAAGTTCTTTTCAATCTGACTAAACATAAGCTCTGTTGGAGTAAAGTTAGTTGAGGTATGTGTCAGATTATTAAATATTTGTTCAAATTCTGAAAATAATCAGCCCATGATGTTTGTTTACTGTGACAGTATGTACGCATAAATTGGTTTAATTCTCGGAAAACTCGTTCTATTGGACTACCTTGTGGATGGTAACATGATGTCAAAATTTGTCGAATACCAAGTTGTGTTAATGTTTACTTCCATTT
The DNA here is from genome assembly GCF_023864345.2 of Schistocerca serialis cubense. Lineage (NCBI taxonomy): Eukaryota > Metazoa > Arthropoda > Insecta > Orthoptera > Acrididae > Schistocerca > Schistocerca serialis. Next base: position 350,855,010 of record NC_064641.1, on the reverse strand, counting down.
AAATCCAGTAAAAATTCTGGCATTATCTGTAATTATAGATTTCTTTAAACCTACATGCGGAAGATAGTCACGCACCAATCTCACTACAACAGCTATGGCAGTAGCACACTTTAATGGATATAGTTTTACATATTTTGTAAACACGTCAAAGAATCCAACAATGAATTTGACTCCTCCTCTTGATCGTTGGAGAGGGCCGCAGATATCACACGAAATTAACGCCCTTGGCTTTCGTGGAATAATTGAATGCAGAACATGCTTACTACCTCTATTATCCGGTTTTGCCTTTTGACAGAGTAAACAGTTTTGTATTGTTTGTTGCACTTTCCTCCGAATATTCGGAAAATAACAGTATGCTCCTATTTTATTGGCACATTTAATTACACCAAAATGTCTCCATGATAAGTGGGTAAACCAAATTAATTTTTCCTCATATTCCTTCGGGATACATACACACCACCGTGGATTGTTGTCCTTACCACATCTGAAGAATAATACTCCATTTACTAATTTATAATGATCTAAACTAGCCCTTGAATTTTGTTGTTCCTTTAGCTGAATTATCTTCTTCCATCGAGGGTCTTTTCGTTGTAAATTTCCCATATCTCTACAAAGATGTACATAATAAGTCTTGTAGATATTGTCCTGCATCAGTAATACTGGAAAATCCGAAGTATTTACTTATTCTATTTCCGGCGTTAAACCTTCTGGGGATCTTGACAGTGCATCCGCAATAATATTTTCTTTGCCAGACACATGAATAATTTTAAATTGGTACTGTTGTAGTGTCATTGTCCAACGTGACAGTCTAGGATGTAATAATTTACATGTTTGCAAAAAGGTTAGTGATTGATGGTCACAATACACAATCGTTTTCGAACCATAGAAATAATAGTTAAACTTCTTGAATGCCCAGATAACCGCAAGTGTTTCAAGTTCTGTGGTCGTATAGGCTCTTTCACAGGGCGATAACACTCGACTAGCAAATGCTATCGGACAGAATGTTGGTACCCCTTTTATTTTCCTTATTTGGAAGAGACAAGCACCTAATCCAACATCCGATGAACCCGTGGACAGACAGAACTCACAATTCATATCAGGGTGATATAATAAGGATGCGTTAACGAGTTGGTCTTTAATGTCTCGAAAAGCTAGCTCACATTCTTCACTCCATTGCCATGGCACATCCTTCCGTAGAAGCCGGTTTAATGCCTCAGAATTCATGGCTTGAGTCTTTATGAAACGACGGAAGAACGATGCCATACCTATAAATCCCTTCAGCTGTCTTTTATTCCGTGGTGATGGAAAATTTCGAATTGCACTTATCTTCTTCTCGGTAGGCAGGATACCTTTCGCATCTATCATATGTCCTAAGAACTTAATTTGTGGTAAAGCAGAATGAGACTTTTGTAAGTTTACTGTAATTCCGGTTTTCTTGAAAACAGCAAAAATCCTTTCCAAAATACGCAAATGCTCTTCCCATGTTTTCGTGGCTATTAATAGGTCGTCAACAAACACAGTTATACGACTACGCAATTCTGGTTCAAGAACATAATCCAACGCTGAAATTAATATTCCGGCACTAATATTAAGTCCGAAAGGGACAACTCTAAATTGGTAACTTCTCCCAGCATAGATAAATGCGGTATATTTCCTAGATTCTTCATCCATTTGGACCTGCCAGTACGAACTTCTCAAATCAACGCTAGTTAAGTGCGAAACATTCTGGGAATTTTGAATTAATTCATCTATATTTTCCGGATGAGTTCTTACAGGTACTATTATTTTATTAATCTCTCTCGCATCGAGAACTAATCTAACGTTACCTCCAGGTTTTGGGACGACTAAGAGCGGAGAACAATATGGACTAGTTGATGTCTCAATCAAGTTCCATTCTAACATTCTATTTATCTCCCTTTGATCGGATAGTTTTAAACGCCAGGGGATCTGATAGTGCGTGTAACAGTAAGTCTGATGTGGCTTCACTTGTAGGTGACAACTATACCCTTTAATAATTCCTGGTTTCTCATCAAAAATCTCTTCATATGCCTCTAACAAATAATGAAGCTGCTGCCTTTGTTCTCCGGTAAGCTGATTTGATTCACTAGCTTTTATCGTTGTTGTTTGGTTAAAGTCCTCCTGTTGTATCAAATCCTTTGAAAGCTCCTTCCAACGACCGTTTGTAGTGTCAACTAATTGAATTATGGCACCGCGACAATATTTCTCATGCACGTTTCCTTTCTATTTAAATCCAGTGCTATCTCCTCTCCATTTAATCTAAATTTAACTATTCCTTCCAAAAAATCAATCCTGCATACTCCCAATACCAAGAATACAGTCCACTAGTAACTTCTCCACTACAAGGAACGTGCATTTTATTGCTACACTTCCCATTTTCATCTCTAATTGTGTTTGTATTTTGACATTGGGAGAGCGTGCTCCAACAGCTCCGACGATTTTGCGGTTCTGTACTGGCAAAATTGGTACCTTCGTCTTCCTAATAATACTCCGAAAAAGAGCGCCTGAGATGACATTGGCGGAAGCGGCGGTGTCCAATATCACATTCGTTGGAACTTCGTCTATTTCAACAAATACTTCCGATACCGGAACACTCGATCTGTCATTATGACACGTTATTAAATCCTTTGTCAACTCTTCAGTCAACAGCTCACCATCATTATATCTTAACAACTGTAATTTTACTGTTTCGCCCCTAACAGATCCCCTGACCGCGCCTCCGGGGCACGATGCGGTCATGTTTAGTTTGACTGATTGTTGGTCCGATTGGTATTTGTCTCTTCAGCTACTTCAGTGATTATCGGTTGTAGTGGTGAATTCTGTCTATGTTGTCTTGCTTGATTCGTGTAATTATTGTTGTTGTTCTGCTGGTGTTGGTAGAACTGTCCTGTGTTGCCATACATTGGATTATATCGATTAAAATTCCTACTGTTCCTAAAATAGCCCCTCGCTGCACCATTACTAAAGTTTCCATTATGGTAATAATTATTGTTTGCATTTTCTCCATTGCTAAGTCTCCTCGGAGAGTGTAGTTGGTTATGATTATTGTTATTGCTACCATTACTGCCATTCCCACTCGAGTTGCAGCTCGGATTCGCTTCTATTGCTCTTCTTTGATATGACATTTCTCTTGCCCTTTTATTGTCCTCCTCAATTATATCAATACGATCAAGCGTAGTCATAAATGAGTCTATATCCTTATCATTTATACATAACAGCTGATTCCTTATACTAGTGGGTAGTCTCGACTTGAGTATTCTAAGTATATCCGGCAAAGGAATCGGTACATCCCAATACAAAGATTTATTAATGTATTTCTCAAAATATCTCTTTAGAGATCCTCTAGAAAATGAGAAAGGCTCAGGATATAATACTTCCTGCATAAGTCTTTCTTGTACTCCAGCAGACCAATATTTTGCTAGAAAAGCCTGCTCAAATTCTTTGTAACATTTACAAGAAGATGTTTGTTCGGATGCCCAGAATGCTCCTGATCGTTGAATATATCCAGATACAAAACTAATCTTTTGCCATTCTGTCCAAGATCGTGGAAATAGACCTCTGTAACTTCGAATAAAGACTACAGGATGAACATTCTTTTTGTCAGGGTTAAAGATTTGAAATTGTCTCTGTTTAATCATCTTTTCCTCAACGGTACTACGATTGCAAAAATCATCCTGTTCGTACTCTTCCCTGTGGCTATCCGTTATATCGAATCTAACTTGTGATGTTCCAGTTCTGTCTACATAGGATCCTGACGTGGACGGAATTTCACGCGCAGATTGAGAATGTTGTTTCCTACTTCTCGCTGTTTCTAAATCCTCCTGCGAGAGATTTAGTGATCTTTCGATATTTTCTTTCCAACGCGAGAATTCTTCGCCAAGTTGTTCTCGAACTTCCTATAACCCTTTGTTGAAAAAATTCTCCTCGGAACTCTCTGAAATTGACTGTAAAGCTACTTTCACAGTTTCTTCTATGGTTTCCGAAGGAAAATTTTTCCGCTCTAATGTCATTTCTGAAAACTTTCCCGCAAGTACATTCATTCTATGTTCCACTGTCTCCTGTTTTTCCTTCACTTCGTCAAATTGCTTCTTTAGATTATCTTGGGATTCTATAATTTCTGGTATCATAGCTACGGAACACTGTATGTCCTCTTGAGCTTGTATTGCTTGAGGAAACAGTTCTATTTGTTTTTGTATCGTGTCAATTTTGACGGATACATATTCGGTTAGCTCCGCTTTTGATTTACTATTGTTTTCTTGGCATTGTTGGCGGACCTGCTCAATTTGATCAATAAGATTCTGTTCGGTCCATTCTGCCTGTTCTTTTATGTCCTGTGTCTGGGTATTTAACCTCTGATCTAATTCGGTAAAGGTTGCTCTTAACTGATTTTGTAATTCTGTTTGATTTTCGGCTAATTGATTTTGGAGTTCATTTTGTATAACGGATAAGTCTCGTTTTACCTCCGCTTGGCCTTCAGCTAATAGAGACAACTGTTGCATAATAGCAACTAATGTGTCAACAACAGTCTGATCAGCTGTTGTATGAATGTTTTCTGAACCAGCAGGCTTATTTATATTGCTACCGCTAACCACATCAGTCTCAGAATTGCTATCCGTGGCCTCTGCTCCTGCGCAAACAGCTGAAGGCTGTTGCACTTCTCGTTGCTGATTCAATGACATTTTAAATGCCGCTCTAGTCAATACCATTAAATAACTGTCAATATCAGGTTCTAGTCACTAAATACAGTTTCAAATTTGCTGTCGTAGACACACTTAACTTTCAAATTACTTCACAGATGGTACAAAGTTCAATGCCCAGATATGAAAATCACACAATATACAGTTCTAACTACTATCTGGAAAAAAGTTCTTTCTAAATTGATTTCAAACTATTTTAACTACAGGATAAAAAAAAAATTAGATTTCTCTGGCCTTGTTCTGTAGTCTCGGTGTTGTCCAATAGTTGAAATCGTTTCTTGGTATCAGCAATCTTTTACTATGGGCATCGTATCTCACTTCAGGTTCATTACCTCTCGTTCTCGTTGGTTTTCATGAAACAAAAAATACATATATTATATAACAATCCAAGAGAGTCCTGTCACGGTCGCCACTGTAATTATTCCTCCTTTCTATATAATTATGTAGTTCTCAATTCGTTCGAGCAACCAATCATTCATGATAGGAAACACAGTCATAGCTCAGTCACTCAAAATGATTCTGAAATTTTACTTGTTAGAATGAAATCAGGCCATGATTCTTCTTCTCTGCAGGCTTGTGCTTTGTGGCAGTCTGCTAATCTGTCCAAATAAAATGCCTCGTAATTTTGGGAGCGTTGTGTAATCAGTCGGGAAACCTCATATCAAGCGGATATTTGGCTTTGATGAAGTTTAACCTTCCGAGGAAGTAATGGAGCTGTTGGATTATTAAATGCAGGTTCGTATCCAGTCTTTCTGAAGTCCCCTTCTGATTAACAACTACGCAATATATCGATAAATATCATTAATTCTCAAATGTCAAATACACACCTTTTATTTGATGGAGCAATTTATATATATTTCCCTTTTAATCGTACAGTTTCGTCTCAGTTATCTTCTGTCATAAATCTCAATAATCATATTACAATTCTTCAAACCAAGCTCAGGCTAATCGGCACGAAGATAATCTCGGAAGCTTCCTTTCTTTTTTTCTAACAACCACCAGAGAGAGTACTACAAAGAATACTTATGCGCTCATGGCATAGCTATTGTATGAACTACTTTTCGCATGGATTCTGCGAGTATGAAGATACAAAATTAGTAAACGTCATTCCAGGGTGGAATTGCATCTGAATAATTCATCGAATATAAAGAGATATTACAATCGCTTTTTCTGGGTAGACAAATCCTATGAACGTCGCTTGATCTTTCTTCAGTTTTGCTTCCATTATCAAGCCCACCATCAGAACTGCCTCTATGGTGCCTTTACTTTTTCTTAAGCCAAATCTTGACATATCCATCTAAATTTACCAAATAAATTGAAGAATGCTTCGGCTCTCAGCTCTCCTCGATTTTTGTTCATATGTCGAGTGCTTTGGCACTAACTTGATTTGGTTTATTTTAAGCACATATTTTTATACATATCGGGTGGCTTCATTTGGGTATTACGTACTAGAAGTATGTTTAAAGCATATATCTTATTAAAACAAAGTTTGTCTATGATATTAAGTTCGCTGAATATGTTTCAAATTTATTACATTCGTTCGTGGTGGTATTCTGCTTTGTAACTATTTGGTTGTTCGCTCATGTCAGATGATCATCGTGGATCCAACTGTTCCTATATTTTAAGAGGGATCTGATGCTGAGTCTAACTAATTGAAGGAAGCTCCAATTCAGGATGCATTACATTAATTAATATCTCTCCTGAATATTACAATAGTAATAAGGATTTTACAATTTTTTTTTTTACATCTCAAGGGGACATCTGAATATCGATTTGTATTTTTAAAGAAGGTTGTGGTAGACTGGGATTGGGCGCCAAGATGGAACGAAAGGTATGACGTGGAATTTCAGCCAGAACTATGTGACTTGATGGGGCAAAAACAAAATTGCTCTGATCATAAAGCAGCGTGGAACTGTAAGTAAAGCACACCTAGGTGAAAATGCATCAACTCGGCATTGGATAAGCAATCACTAATCTGTCATCCAGTCACTACTTGAAAAGTAGCGGCTAGTTGACTTAAGCTAAGTGAAATCCGCACTTCTATATGTTCCACGAGGCCTCGCAAACTTGGCAAGGGCGTAGCATCCTATTCAGTGATTCCTCACTTAAGTCTGCCACCTTATATTGGAGACAGTGTCGACAACCAACAATTATTAAGCCAACAACAACAAGGGCTCATAGTCGTAGCAATTGGGATCGGCGACCAGCATCGAAGAATCTCGTGTTTCACTCAGAGCTACGCACCTGAATGTCTTTCATACTTTGCATCACAGTTTCACTTGGGTTCTCCTAAGAAAAAAAGCGTAGTTTGCTTCGTCCAATAAAAATCTACTACCAATGGTCTGCCAGCCAGCCGAGAGAAACGTGAAGCGGCTGTCCCCTATAACATGAAGTTCAGTGAGTGGTCAATCAGAGCTTACCATCCATGGATGCAAAAGTTTGTTTTTAGAACTGTGTGGCACCAGTTTTTCACGACAGTGACTGTTTAGTGAACACAGGAACTCGACCACCGGTGACTTCTCTTCTTAGAGCCTTTGTGTAAGTTTGTGTGGTTGCAGCGTGGTTGACCAGAGTGATATCCTAAGGAACAGTTCTGGTAGAATAGAAAAAGGGCCTCCTTCTCACGCTGCTTGGGAGAGCGTGAACAAGGAGCACGTCTACGCGTCCCGGTTTGTCGGTCTGCTAAACCCTGTACGCAATATCCCTTTCACTTGTAAGTGACTCTACTAGGAGATAAAAGAAGGCTGTGGACGCCAACCACACCAACGTGGTCCGCAGGCCGCAGCGAGGTGGGTGCTTGCTAAGGACAATTGAAAGGAGTAGAGAGTGGACCTCCCAACTGTGTCTCATATGAGTCCTTTTCTAGGATAGAATGTGAATAAAATACATTCTAGAGCGCGTTCATACGAAGGATTTAACAAGGGAACAAAACTCATTTTCTTTATGTTGGATGAAAATTGATTAACCATTACCTGACAATCACGTGGGAGCACGTATGATGTACGGGGTGATCAAAAAAGAAAGAACTAATTTAAATTGTTTATTAGAGACGAACTATAAAAGACAGAAAGACATTGTGCGTATCACTGTGAAAGGATTGAAGGGGGATCTACCTGTAGATTAGTGTAGCCTCGCGGTAGCTATGCCACTCGTCCATTAGCCGGAAATGTTCGTGATAGCATTGCATCTCTTAATAAATAAGAAGAGTAGTCCAGTACTTCTTTTCAAATGTTCACACGAAGTCATTTCGCATATTTATCTACGGAGTTCCCTATTCCTATTGCTAAAGAACAGGCCTCATTACAGATCAAAAATGTTTATGCAGATCTCCTTGTATTCGCATTTCACGGAGAACTTTAAACTATATCCCGCCAAAAGGACGAGAATAATGAATTAATTGGCACATAAAATAATTTTTCCTGTAGCAGATCAACAAATTGTCTGCAAGGCACACGGAATGATGATAATAGTTCGTTAGGGTACAGTGGCATGTTTACGAATGTTACCTGTTATCCCTGAATCTAATCGTCACTGCTCGTAACCTCGATTGAACCCGAGGCTAGCTTAAATAACAACACTAGAACCCACAGTGTAGAGAATCTTGAAATTCCAGAGCAGGTTAACGCGTTGACCAAGAAAACTAGAAGCATAATCAAGGAATTGCATGCATTTCCTCCTTATATAGACGCGCTAGAATATTACGTGATTATGATTGATTGTTATTTGAAATTTCCCTAGGTCAAATTATTCCTTTTTAAATAGATGTAATTATCACTGTCAGACTTTGTTTATCAAATCAACGATGTGAGCAGTAGCTATTAAAATATGCAGAATCAAGTTATGCTTACAATACGGGAATGCCTAACTTTTAGGTATGGCGTCCATTTGTTGTTGTTGTGGTCTTCAGTCCTGAGACTGGTTTGATGCAGCTCTCCATGCTACTCTATCCTGTGCAAGCTTCTTCATCTCCCAGTACCTACTGCAACCTACATCCTTCTGAATCTGCTTAGTGTATTCATCTCTTGGTCTCCCTCTACGATTTTTACCCTTCACGCTGCCCTCCAATGCTAAATTTGTGATCCCTTGATGCCTCAAAACATGTCCTACCAACCGATCCCTTCTTCTAGTCAAGTTGTGCCACAAACTTCTCTACTCTCCAATCCTATTCAATACCTCCTCATTAGTTACGTGATCTACCCACCTTATCTTCAGCATTCTTCTGCAGCACCACATTTCGAAAGCTTCTATTCTCTTCTTGTCCAAACTGGTTATCGTCCATGTTTCACTTCCATACATGGCTACACTCCATACAAATACTTTGAGAAACGACTTCCTGACACTTAAATCTATACTCGATGTTAACAAATTTCTCTTCTTCAGAAACGCTTTCCTTGCCATTGCCAGTCTACATTTTATATCCTCTCTACTTCGACCATCATCAGTTATTTTACTCCCTAAATAGCAAAACTCCTTTACTACTTTAAGTGTCTCATTTCCTAATCTAATCCCCTCAGCATCACCCGATTTAATTTGATTACATTCCATTATCCTCGTTTTGCTTTTGTTGATGTTCATCTTATATCCTCCTTTCAAGACACTGTCCATTCCGTTCAACTGCTCTTCCAAGTCCTTTGCTGTCTCTGACAGGATTACAATGTCATCGGTAAACGTCAAAGTTTTTACTTCTTCTCCATGAATTTTAATACCTACTCCGAATTTTTCTTTTGTTTCCTTTACTGCTTGCTCAATATACAGATTGAATAACATCGGGGAGAGGCTACAACCCTGTCTCACTCCTTTCCCAACCACTGCTACCCTTTCATGCCCCTCGACTCTTATAACTGCCTTCTGGTTTCTGTACAAATTGTAAATAGCCTTTCGCTCCCTGTATTTTACCCCTGCCACCTTCAGAATTTGAAAGAGAGTATTCCAGTTAACGTTGTCAAAAGCTTTCTCTAAGTCTACAAACACTAGAAACGTAGGTTTGCCATTTCTTAATCTTTCTTCTAAGATAAGTCGTAAGGTTAGTATTGCCTCACGTGTTCCAACATTTCTACGGAATCCAAACTGATCCTCCCCGAGGTCCGCTTCTACCAGTTTTTCCATTCGTCTGTAAAGAATTCGCGTTAGCATTTTGCAGCTGTGACTTATTAAAATTGAGTATTAAAATTTAGATACTAAAAATTATGCAGTTCTTAATTATGGCAATTACATATTTGTTATTGGTGTCGTTGAGTTCAGAAAATTTATGGTGGTTTGGTCACAATATGAGTTCAAAGCCTGGGCTTATTGAAATCTTTAATTAATTATATCTCCTGAATTAATTGCGTTTTATCTACAATCAACATGTCTTTGAAATGAGCAAAATTTGGTATACAGTTAAGATAAATTACTTTTCTGAATGTATTTATTAACTCACTGTATTTTTATGGATTTCTTCTAGATAGAGAACTTTGAAATACAATAACTTTTGAAATACATCATTTCCAGCAAAATTAATTAATAAAAAATATTCAGAACAGTGAACTGCATAATCTGAATAAATAAGTTTCACAAGAAATTAAGTTACATTAGTATATCAAGTCATTTAATGCGTGCTCATATAACTGATTCTATCATCAAAAATTTTAGGAAGATTAACAGCAAGAAGAAAAAGGCTAGTATAGATCATAGTTGTTATAATTAGGAGTATAAAAGACAAAGTAGGATGATGAGGGCCAAATGTGTTTTGTCACATCTGGATAGAGGAAGGTTCAAATTTTTGATACTGCTGCGCTGTTGTTTGTTTATAGCAACGAGAGGACTACACAACAAGAAAAATCGTTTTGTGTATTGGAAGTTGCCCGAAGTTAGTCTGTTGTTCAAGTGTAAAGTGCATTCTACCTTCGATTCAGCAAGAAGCCACGTCTGCACAAGCAGATCTATGACTGACATACAAAATTCTTGGAAGTTTGTTGCATGCCTAAAGGGAAAAGCGCTGGTCGGCCTCGCACGCCTGATGAAAACTGGAATGGATACGTAGCAGTTGCCATTATGCAGTAACACACATTCTAAGCTTCTGGTTGAGCAATCGACAAAAAGCCTCCAGTCTTGAAGTTGACATTTTGGGAGCACCACTTTTAGTAGTAAACCAGTGATGTCACTGCAGTAAACAAGTGGATCATATTGACTGAAGTATGGAAGTAGATCTTCTTCTCTTGTCCTGTAAGCTGTAATTTTAGCTCTTGGTTGTAGAAAATTCTTCTCATTTATTCTCGAAGCCAAGAGTTCAGAAGACTGCTTAGAAAGACTGAGGTCTCTTATGAAATCGTTAAGCTCTTCCTGACTGACTGACTGAAAAGGTGATGTCTTACAGAACTTCCTTCGTATTCAGATTCACTACTACTAGTGTTCAAGTCCTTATACCAGCATCATCTGAAGAAAGTATTTTGGCAGAGTGGTGAACACTGGTACAGGAACATGGGTCACATCGCCTTGCTCACTCTAAATGGGTTTATTCTCTCTTATGCTTCTTGTAGCGATTGAAAACTTTTACATCGACAATGTAAAAATAACAATAATTATGGTGGTTTTTTGGCTCTTACCACACCATTGGTACTCCAGAGTATAAACCCCTTCGTTTATCATTAGTCCACAGTCGTAAGGACTCGACACAGCTTTTGCAAACTTTATGAGGAGTCCAATGTATATCTTGATCTCCTAGTTTAATCCCAAAATACGCAAAACAGGCCTGTTGCACAAAATCAGTGATGTTCTTCCGTTGTTCTTGTAGAGTATATTCTCCACGAATATAGCAGGACACATCAGGAGAGTTGAAACAACCTCTATGTGAAGAACTCACGGAACACATCGCGAGAGTTGAAACAACCTGTATGTGAAGAACTCATGTTTATATATGAAAAGAATAAAATAAAATAACAATTATATTTGCAAAAATATATTATTTTAAATATGATAAGGTGGAACTAATAAGACAATATATATTATAATATGATTATAACTTACATTTAACCAACAGTAATATAATAACTAATCGAGACATACCGTTTTCTTCATACAATGAACGAAAAATTCTTCACTAACAAAAACTTTTAACAACTATTACACAAATCGCGTCCTCTCACCCGCTCTTTCCTCGCTCGACTGCCGCTCTGAGGACAAACAATAGGTGGGGCGGGGGGGCTAACGTTCAATGCAGCAGTGTGACCAACTGACTCTCCTTGAAATTGTGAGACGCAAGAGAGTGTCTCAAATTTCTACCGCATCCCATAATTTCATCATCTCCTCAATAGCGTGTAACATATAAGACATTACATTTTTACGTACGTAGTCACAAAATATAAAATGAATAGGCATACAGCATTACGGAATTCAGTACCGATTTACTAATAATTTAAAGATTAAAAGCTACTCGTCAGAGGTAGCGTGTATCTAAGAAACTAGAGCAAAGTGCGGAAATCCGTTTTCAAATTCAGATTCAGCATACCAAATATACCCAGTATATGTTCAAATATCCCTGGTAACAAAAAATTTGTTTTTTGTAGAGCTGTGTAATTATTATGACATACAGCACCTGTAATGAACTCCGAATCTTCGCCTGTGTCTATTGCAAATCAAAATTGTGCTACATTCGTTAGTGTCACAAAATTTCACAGCGTACCACGCATATCTGCTATTATAATTTGTGAGAATGAAATAAAAACAGAGTCCTGGAAGGAAGAGTCGAAACACAGACCTTGCGCTTATGAAACTAAGAGCTTACTCGCTTGATTGCGACATCCTTTCTTACCAGCGGGCATACGAATTTCCTGAAAATGGTATAGAGTTGCTTCTCGCTATCTGCATACTTTGAAGCCCTAATCGTGCCATACACAGTCTACAAATATGAATGAAATCGGTGAGGAGAAGTTCGTACTGTCTCCTTGTTAGCTTATTCCGTTAATCCAATTAGCCACTTATCTTCAACTCATGAGTGAACGACAGATCCGTGATTGTAATCCACTGCTGAGCAGACGTAGTTCCACTTCATGCGAGGTTAACATATGATGACAGAAACTGTTTTTGTCCTGTCACGTTGCGTAGTTTTTTGCCTAAGTCCTTCGAAGTAATACTTTGCGTTCTGGTTTGCTAGTTATCCTTGCGGCCCAACCACAGTGCACTATGAGCTCTTCTTATATTTCTTTACAGATGTTGACCAACATTCAGATGACCCTTTGAGATCTAAATTACTTGCAGATCCTACCTGGTACTCTGATGTTTATGACAAATATTTAATCATGTGATGTAGACTGAACTTACAGCTTACTTTAAGCGTTTTGAATCAGAACACACAGCCCCTTCGATGAGAGGAGACATTACATCATTGCCCCCTTGTCTCTTAGTCCCGCAGGATTAATAACATTTTACCATTACCATTTCGTTGCTGATCATGGCTGATAGTACAGTGTAATAACAAAACATCTACTTGTCATTCATGTTGTTGTTGTTGATGTTATTGTTGTTGTGGTCTTCAGTCCTGAGACTGGTTTGATGTAGCTCTCCATGCTACTCCATCCTGTACAAGCTTCTTCATCTCCCAGCAACTACTGCAACCTACATCCTTCTGAATCTGCTTAGTGTATTCATCTCTTGGTCTCCCTCTACGATTTTTACCCTCCACGCTGCCCTCCAATACTAAATTGGTGATCCCTTGATGCCTCAGAACATGTCCTACCAACCAATCCCTTCTTCTAGTCAAGTTGTGAGACAAATTTCTCTTCTCCCCAATCCTATTCAATACCTCTTCATTAGTTATGTGATCTACCCATCTAATCTTCAGCGTTCTACTGTAGCACCACATTTCAAAAGCTTCTATTCTCTTCTTGTCAAAACTATTTATCGGCCATGTTTCACTTCCATACATGGCTACACTCCATACAAATACTTTCAGAAACGACTTCCTGACTCTTAAATCTATACTCTATGTTAACAAATTTCTCTTCTTCAGAAACGCTTTCCTTGCCATTGTCAGTCTACATTTTATATCCTCTCTACTTCGACCATCAACAGTTATTTTGCTCCCCAAATAGCAAAACTCCTTTACTATTTTAAGTGTCTCATTTCCTAATCTAATTCCCTCAGCATCACCCGACTTAATTCGACTACATTCCATGATCCTCGTTTTGCTTTTGTTGATGTTCATCTTATATCCTTCTTTCAGGACACTATCCATTCCGTTCAACTGCTCTTCCAAGTCCTTTGCTGTCTCTGACAGAATGACAATCTCATCGGCAAACCTCAAAGTTTTTACTTCTTCTCCATGGATTTTAATAGCTACTCCGAATTTTTCTTTTGTTTCCTTCACTGCTTGCTCAATATACAGATTGAATAACATCGGGGAGAGGCTACAACCCTGTCTTATTCCCTTCCCAACCACTGCTTCCCTTTCGTGTCCCTCGACTCTTATAACTGCCTTCTGGTTGCTGTACAAATTGTAAATAGGCTATCGCTCCCTGCATTTTACCCCTGCCACCTTCAGAATTTGAAAGAGAGTGTTCCAGTCAACATTGTCAAAAGCTTTCTCTAAGTCTACAAATGCTAGAAACGCAAGTTTGCCTTTCCTTAATCTAGCTTCTAAGATAAGTCGTAGGGTCAGTATTGCCTCACGTGTTGCAGTATTTCTACGGAATCGAAACTGATCTTCCCCGAGGTCGGCTTTTACTAGTTTTTCCATTCGTCTGTAAAGAATTCGCATTAGTATTTTGCAGACGTGACTTATTAAACTGATAGTTCGGTAATTTTCACATCTGTCAACATCTGCTTTCTTTGGGATTGGAATTATTATATTCTTCTTGAAGTCTGAGGGTATTTCACCTGTCTCATATATCTTGCTCGCCAGATGGTAGAGTTTGATCAGGACTGGCTCTCCCAAGGCTGTCAGTAGTTCTAATGGAATGTTTACTCCCGGGGCCTTGTTTCGACTTAGGTCTTCCAGTGCTCTGTCAAACTCTTCACGCAGTATCCTATCTCCCATTTTATCTCCATTTCCATCCTCTTCCATTTCCATAATATTGCCCTGAAGTACATCATCCTTGTACAGAACTGGGTTTCCATCAGAGCTCTTGAAATCCATACAAGTGGCTCTCTTATCTCCAAAGGTCTCTTTAATTTTCCTGTAGGCGGTATCTATCTTACCCCTAGTGAGATAAGCCTCATCATCCTTACATTTGTCCTCCGGCCATCCCTGCTAAGCCATTTTGCACTTCCTGTCGATCTCATTTTTGAGACGTTTGTATTCCTTTTCGCCTGCTTCATTTACTGCTTTTTTATATTTTCTCCTTTCATCAGTTAAGTTCAATATATCTTCTGTTACCCGAGGATTTCTAGCAGCCCTCGTCTTTTTACCTACTTGATCCTCTGCTGCCTTCAGTACTTCATCCCTCAAAGCCACCCATTCTTCTTCTACTGTATTCCTTTCCCCAATTCCTGTCAATTGTTCCCTCATGGTCTCCCTGAAACTCTGTACAACCTCTGGTTCTTTCAGTTTATCGAGGTCCCATCTTCTTAAATTCCCACCTTTTTGCAGTTTCTTCAGTTTTAATCTACAGTTCATAAACAATAAATTGTGGTCAGAGTCCACATCTGCCCTGGAAATGTCTTACAATTTAAAACCTGGTTCTTAAATCTCTGTCTTATCGTTATATAATCTATCTGAAACCTGTCAGTATCTCCAGGCTTCTTCCATGTAGACAACCTTCTTTTATGATTCTTGAACCAAGTGTTAGCTATGATTAAGTTGTGCTCTGTGCAAAATTCTACCAGGCGGCCTCCTCTTTCATCTATTGTCATTCATACTACAAGTAATATGATCGCTCAGACGTCGCACATTAGCAACCAGTGACAATAATAATCTCCGTGTTAATGACCGCATAACCTTCACAAGAGAATACGTTGTCCTCAGAACAACAGATGCTCAAAGCGACCTCCCTGCACGTCCAGACTTTGCGCAACCCGCCGGATCATACAGCTCTGGACCCTTCGCAGGAAAGCTGTGTCTACAGTAACAAGAGCAGCATGAACACTCGCTACCAATTCTTCCACATTCATCGGCGGAGTAGAGTACACGTGCTCCTTCAGGCGTCCCCACAGGAAGAAATCCAGGTGATTTAGTTGAGGTGAGCGCGGTGGCCATACAACCGAACCTCTACGTCCGAGCATTTTCCCTGGAAATGTTCTGTCCATATATTGTCGCACCTTAATCCCAGAGTGTGGAGGGCACCATAATCATGAAACCATATCCTCTGCCGAACATGTAGTGTAACATCTTCCAGCGCATCAGGTAGATAGTTTGAGAGGAATACATGATACCTTCATCAAGTCAACCAGCCAGGCAACATGTAGGGGCCCAAACACCCGTCGCCCAATATTGCAGCCCAGACGTTTGTAAGATGTCCATGACTAAGGAATTTATTGCTAGCGCACTCGAGCAGATGTAATTTCGATCGATTGCTCACGCGCTGCCTGCGATATGTAAGCTATAAGAGAATCTCTGACCAGAGAGCAGTGTTGGCTGCAGTAATAGCAGTGTCAGTAGTAGGAGTAAGTAATAGCTCGTAGTCGGATGTATGGAGTTGTCGGGGCAGGTCGTGGGGCCGGTCGGTGTGGCCGAGCGATTATACGCGCTTCAGTCGGGAACCGCTCGACCGCTACGGTTGCTGGTTCGAATACTGCCTCGGGCACGGATGTGTGTGATGTCCTTAGGTTAGTTAGGTTTAAGTAGTTCTAAGTTCTAGGGGACAGATGACCTCAGATGTTAAGTCCCATAGTGCTCAGAGCCATTTTGAACCAGTCGTGGGAGCGATGGCGGTGCCTAAGCGATGTAGTATAAGGTAAAAGTAGACGCGCGCATATGTATTTTGTTACAACTAAATTTGTACTTTTGTTATATTAAGTCCCATGTAAATGTTAACAAAAAATCTTTTAATAATAATCTTTTTTATAAAATTAACTCTTTGACAAGCATTCATCTGAATTTAAAGCATTTACTAATTTCTGCAATCCATGGTCATCCCGATTAACGTAAGGAAAAATCTGTTGTTTCTTCTTATACATGACAAATCTAGCGGCCAGCATTGCTCTGGGCTGTGCCAGATAAATTTCTTATAGGAGCAGATATATATGCGTTATCCGGCGACTTCATTGAGGTAAGAATTTTCAATTTATTCAGAATGATCTTTCAGGGCCATGACGCAGCACTGCTGACGTCCAAATTTACCAGTTTAGATTCACAGTCAGTTAATTATTGAAAGGTTATACATGAGTCACGTTTTTTATTGGGAGGGTAGTCACGTTATTACTGCGATGTCACTGTGAATAAATTGTTGTATAAACTGTTGGGAGGATACACTTAATGTGAATGCTATATAATTATTTTTTCTGTTGGGAAGTTACACTCATCGACAACCGGCCAGGATCATATTTTTTGTGAATTTCTGAGAAGTAGTCAGTTATATAGCTGCTCTTATATACCTCATGTTAAATGCAGTTTGCATCTGGCGCAACGCATTTACTAATTTGTCACTCCTTCTTTCACAGATCATCGGCAATTTATTGCTCTTTGTTGTTATTGTATTTGTTCCATTTTGCTTTGTCTTTGATTTTGTGCCTACTTTTGAGTTGTGAAAATGCCGTGAAAAACTGCCAACAGTACATCGCGATGCGCAATGAGTGATAAAGCCGATATGAATAATTTGACTGATAATACTAGCGACACTCAGTATCATAATGGTAATCCTCCAATAACAGATAAACAGTGAGGGCCGACCACCAGTAATGATTCTTATCTAAATGATGAAAACGAATTCCATTGTGTCCACACGAAATTTAACGACAATTGATGACGCTGCACGTTCCGCTAGGATGAACGCTGCCCAGTTTAATACACCTGATTTCCAAAATTTAGACAGTAAACATAAATGTTTCTAGCGAAGATGAAAAATGTACTCAAAATACTTCAGATTTGTTTGATTCCGATGTAATGACCAACAGTGCTCTTCCAATTAGCAAACCTTTTCATGAAGCAGACAATGCCCAAATGATTACACAAAACGTGACAAATGCAGATACACCATCACACAGTACAGTGAATAGAGTCGTTAATTTTGGCATGCATCAAGTTGTGGCATTATTGCTAAACTCAATGAAAAACACGACAACAATTTCAAACGACTTAATGAAAAAAAAGACAACAATTGCAAACAAATTAATGAAAAACAAGACAACAATTATAGACAACTTAATGAAAAACAAGACAACAGTTACAAACAACTTGGTGATCAGATTACAGCCCTTGCCGTGCAATGTCGTGGTACCAAAGAACAGTTACGTGAGGAAATTAAGGCTTGCTATGAATAGTAGTGAAGAAATTAGATCCGTTGCAGAGGAATTACATAATACACATGCAGACACAACAAAATTACTTAGAGATAAATCAGTGCAGTCGCTAGACAATGTTCAGAAAACGCAACACAGTTAAACGACGAGTTTAAATTAATGTTAGCAGAACTTTCACGCACACTGGATGCGAAAGTAGACAAGAAATTTGAACAACAGAACAGCCAAATTGACGAACGTTTTAATCAGCACCTACAAAACAGTGAAATGCGTTACCGTAAATTCATACATGAACAGAACAAAGTAAAGAAACAAGTCATGGAAACAATTACTGCACAGAGACAGGAAGATAGTAAGCGTAAGTTGTTTACGAAAGCAAAAACATACGAAGACAACAACATTGCTACAGTATCAGACGAAATCAATGCTATTAAACAGTTGAACACTGAATTGCATGACGTAATCTCCGATCTTAAAACAAAAACAGACACACACACAGTAGACTTTCAGACAGTGACCAGCAGACTTGAACAGTTGGAATTAATTCAGGATCCCGATGCCATTAAAGCAGACGTAAAGAATTTAAACGAAACCACACGTAAAATACAAAAACAAATTAATGCTTGTAACAGTAAAAATGAGGATCAGGTAAAGTTACTGAGTGAAAAATATGATGAATAGGCCAGTCGTATTAATGTTATCGAAAATAACAATGACACCAGATCGGACAATACGTTACCAATTTCGCTCAATCAAACACCCGAATTCCAAAATTTACAGTCAGTGAGATAGGTTCGTCCAATAATATATTACGTAGAAAATTGTCATTTTTACAGCAAGAAGTGACAGAAATGAAAAATGTTTCAGCCTCTAACACGTCGCAGCATATGCCACATCCTCAACATTTGTCACACTCACACAGCCAGTATAATTTAGGTAATTTACAGAGAGTACTTGACTTAGATTCCGAACAGACACAGACAAATAGATTCTCATGCGATCATGAACCCGCTCAGACATTCAGAGACGATAATTTTGATTACAAGCACTTTCTATCCGTTAGGAAATTTAAGGTAGGCCTATTTAAAAATGACAGAACACAGATTCATCCTTTGGATTGGATACAACAATTTAGTTTTACTTTTCCACCAACTTGGCCCGTAACACACAAACTTTAATTTATTCTCGGTTTTTTGGAAGGCGAACCGACAACTCGTATGAGACAGTGTTATTCTGTAGAAGAATTTCAGAATGCTTTTCTGTCAGCGAATTGGTCGAAGACGACACAGCGCGGAATCAAGTATCAGTTAATTAGCTTACCGAATTATGAGAACTCAGATTTTCGCACTGTCATGCAAGTTTTTGAACACATGGTACAGCAAAACCAATATTCATGTGAGCCATACAGTGAGCCAGCACTTACCCAGTTATGTAATTCAAACTTACCACGATCGCTAAGAGTATCAATTTTAACAGGACAGCTGAAAGAAAATATTTCGGCATTTAGAGATCTGTTACAGATTTTGGAAGTTCAGCAATCAGACTATTCATTCATAAACAAAAATTTTTCATATCATAACCAAGGCCAACAAGCATACAGTAATTACGATCAGCCACGCTACTTTAATAGCAAAGGTGATAGACGCTCCAGGAATGACAACCACCAGAACTTTAATAACAGACAAAATTTTAATTATCGGTATCATCAAAATTATCAGCAACAGCAAATACAGTTTGGTAACAATAGAGGTTTCTCCCCACAACAGCAACAAAACCAACAATGTAATGTGCAAGGTCAACCAAGCTTTAATGTTTCTCAGCCTACACGTGTAGCGTCGGCTCCACCAAATAGTAATGCACAGCAACAAGGAAATCACTACGTACAGAAGACACATCATTTCAACTCCTATCGCAACGCGCCGTATAGTAATGATTATCATGATAGACGTAAAAGTAATGAGCACAGTTTTAAGCGCACGTATAATAACAGTAGGTTTTATCAGCAGCTGAATCATCCACAACCACAGATTATCATGAATGAACCAGACAGTCGGTAACATCCCCAACCTTATACGTCAGGACGAAATAACAGAACAGTACAAATAGTCGAAGTGCCACAGCATCATCCTGCAAATAGCAGCACGTCAGAAAGAATTTGACTAGATACAGTACAGGTTGCATCTTCCAGCAACATAAGCAATACCTTTGACACACAGAATCTTGTTCACGAAAATGTCATTATCATTACTTTTGACGACATCCGAGACACACTTTTACATGAAAGACCAGTTATTCAAAAAACCATTTCCCACCCTGTTATTGAAGTAAAGATTGGATCATACAAATTTTCCGCAGTAATCGATTCTGGATTACCTATGCCAGTTACAAATGATTAGGCAAAACTAAAGCAAAAGGAGCAGTATCTGGTAAGGGAGTAGGTGTAAAATTACAGACACACTTATTTTGTATTGCAGGTCATACGTTCCACTCAAATTTTTGATTGTTCCCTTATTGAAAACAGACGTTATTTTAGGTACGAATTTTTTTGGTACAGCACGACGCAATTATTGACTTTCAAAATTCCTATTTAATGTTAAAGGATGAAAAAGTACAACTGGCATTAGAATTTCAGCACGCTTTCTCTGCAGAAGAACGAGAAATTAATCGGACAGAGGTCATTTTTACATCACGTAACACTGTCATTCCACATTGTTCACAGATACGTACGTACACAACTACAGTACACCAGACGAAGCCGACTATGACGTTATGCATATGATTTCTGAGAAAGTAAAACAGAACATTGCAAATACAGATGACGAACGTACTCAACTACGCAATATTCTTTTACAGCAAGCTTCAGTTTTTGACAACATCCCTGGTACTATGTCCGGTTTCATGTATAATTTCAAGTTAAACAGCATGACACATTTAAAGCTAAACATTATCCTATTTCATATATTAACAGAGAACAAGTTAAGAAAGAATTACAAGCTATGCTAGACCAAGGTATTACTGAACCGGCAGTTAGTCCGTACATAAACCCGCTCCATATTGTTAAGAAAAAGGACGGCTCACTTCGCCTCGTACTTGATTCGCCTCATGTCAACGACATTGTTATTAACGAAACAGATCGCCCACAGACACTAGAAGAACTTCTACAGAAATTTCATGGTACTGATATTTATTTCACATTAGATTTAAAATCGGGATTTTGTCAAATTCAGCTACATCCGAACTGCAGATAGTACACAGCATTTCTCTGTTCTGGTGATTGTTATCAATTTTGCAAATTACGGTTCGGTCTAACAATTTCTTCAGCAGCATTCATCCACAGTTTGAATACTATATTTCCGACAAAACTTAAAGACAGAATCACACCGTATGTAGACGACATCCTTATCGTAGAAGCTAACTGATCTGAACACAATTTGATTTTTGAACAACTGTTGCAAATTTTACGTGCACAAGGACTCACAGTTAACCTTAGCAAATCGCACTTTGGGAAAACTTCCATAAAGTTTCTTGGACATGTAATTTCAGCAGAAGGCATTGCACCTGACCCGGAAAAACTTCAAGCTTTACGTGACATTACTGTTCCTGCGACGAAGAAACAACTACGCAGCTTTCTGGGATTAATTAACTTTTTGCGTAAATTTAATCATTACTCTGCTTTAGACACCCCTAGATTATGCCAGTTGACGGGTAAAAACGCTATTTGGTCCTGGGATAGCCAAGCACAGTCTGAAATTGTTAATCTGAAATATGCCTTGTTGAATGCACCACTTTATCACACCCAGATCCTACCAGAAATTATTCCATAGCCACCGACAGTTCTAACACCGCTTTAGGCGTACACATTTTTCAGGAAATTGACGAAGACGGTACTACAGTAAATAAAAACATCGCCTTTGCCACGTCGAATTCCGTCACCTGCTGAACGCAATTATTCTGTTACAGAACTTGAAACATTATGTGTTGTATCTGCATTTACCAGATTTAGGCATTTTCTTTATGGAAGACATACTACCGTATATACAGATCATAGAGCTATACAGTTTTTACTTTCCGCTAAATTTACACATGACACGTTAAGCAGATTGAAGCTTTATTTACAGGAATTTAATTTTACAATTGTTCACATTCCCGGTACACAAAATATTGTAGCAGACGCACTATCCCGTTCTCTCCGCAACAATCAGCAAGACATCGCAATCAACTTCTGCCAAGGAAATTTTAGCCTCATGTATATTCAAAAAGTTGCATTTGAGAATTTCATTTCGTCGTCCTTACGAGACATACCACAAGAGCAGAGCAAAGACAACGTATGGAAAGAAATTAAACACCTTTGGCAATGTAGGAACAACGTTACCATTAGAATCCATTATACTGAACGCAATAACTTTCTGTTTCGCCGCTCTCACCCTGACAGCAACAACTGGTTATTATGTATTCCTGATGAGATTATTAACAAATTCATTTGGTATACTCATTTAAGTTGTCCACGTTATGGAGCCAGAAAATGTTTTCTTATACTGAGACGGAACTGTTATTTTGCCAACATGGAGAAAGGTATTCGACGAGCTTTAGCGTCATGTAAAATCTGCCAGAAAGCTAAATCAGACACGACTTCACATATTCTTCCGTTACATCCCACTGTACCGATTAAATCGAGACATATGGCCGCTGTATACATTTTTGGTCCGATTCCTAGATCTAATAGAGGTTTTTGTTACATCTTTGTCGCTTTTGAACTCACTTCGAAATTTGTTACTTTCACTCCGTTAAGCAAAGCTACTGCTAAATCTATTTCGAATGCATTTGTGAAACATTTTCTATTTCATGTAGGGCATGTATTGAAAATAATTTCCGACAATGGACCACAATTTCGATCTGCGATATGGACACGTATGTTACGAGCTAGAAACATTTCTCCGATCTATATACCCAGGTATCACGCTTCTTCGAACCCTTCTGAACGACTGACGAAAGATGTAGGTAAAATACGTAGAATATACTGCCATAAAATACATATTGATTGGGATAAACACATACTCGCATTCCAGGATGTAATTAACTCCATACTAAATGAATCTACTATGCTATCTCCGACCGTTATATTGAAAAATGTTGAAGCACCCAACAAAATTAAAGAATTAGTATCCTTACCTACATCTCGTCGACTACGCCACCATGAAATAATTGACATTTCGATCAACAACATCAAACGTGCCGCAGAGCGCGGTAGAAGACAGTAAAAACAGGTTTGTACACGCCGTGACTTCCACATAGGACAGAAGATATTAGTACATACATATTATTTATCCAGCAGAGGAAAGAATAGATTCAGTAAATTTGAGCTCCTATACGCAGGTCCATACAGAATTCGCAGCATTCCTCACCCCAATGTAGTACACGTCGAAACTCTGAGAACCAAAAAAAGTAAAGGCAATCACCATGTCTCCAATATTAAACCCTTTATTGAATGAACATACTTTATGATTTATCACACTGTAATGCCATTTCTTGATTTTTATATGACCACTTACTGATGATGATCACAGTTTTTCTTGGCAGGCTAAGGTTAGCAGGTCGCTTTTCTTCTCGTTATATATCAGGCTGTGCACATTTTCCATTTTTTAAATGCATATATGATGGCTTTCCTATCGAAAGTAGAATTTTCTCTGTATGCACTATGAAATTTTTAAGGTATAACAAACACCACTTGACTTTGACATTTTGCTTTATGATATCGCAATATCTTGACTATTCTACATTTTTTGCTACTACATTATGATATTGTGTGTACATTTTCGCACTTGAAAATTGTCAATGGTTTTGACCTAATACGTTTTCTGACATGCTATGCTGTATGCTTAGCCATATCACTAGAAACAGGTTTTCATTTACTGGGTATATGATTTAAATGCAAGATATTAATCCACATTCATCATTTTCAGAAAGCAATACCGTGTAAAACAAATAAATGGAACAACCACAGTGGTTTACTATGAAATGGAAATTTCACAACTGGAATGAACGAAAGAAAATGCAATACCTTGTCATGAAGCGTAAATGGATCAGAATTCACAAGCATTAAGAAGAATATACAATTCACACTGTATGATCGCAGTCTTTACTAATTATTTTTCTTTCAGAATACGAGGCGATTGTTGCAGGCTGTCAGACAGAACTACACATGTTAATTTTAGTGGTGAAATATGCTAGAAGTAAGAAACTCTATGATATATGAAATAATGAATGAATAATGAATAGTTGTATGAGGAAAATGGTAATATGAATAATGAAGTGTCTATTTTTTGCAGATGATAATAAATGATGATGAATAGTTATATGAAGAATATGCTGATATGAATAATGAAATTTATCTTTGCAGGTGATGATAATGATGAAGTTTATATATTTTCTATTAGTTAAGAAATGCTATGTAGTTATTTAAGTATTTGTTGCAGTTCTTTTTGACAGTATGTCATATGTCGCATAGTATGATGACTGAATGATTTGAGAAAGACAGCTAGAGTACATACATATTAAGTACACGATTCATTATCAGTTAATTCAAAGTTTACTACTTTCCAGCATAATCTACATTTGTTCTTTTAGCTCAATAATCCACTTTGTATTTTTTCCAGGATATTAATATGCTACAAGCACTTAGTTATTAAACCTGTTCTAATACTTGCATTTTTTTTCCCAATTGTGTCTATCATTCATGAATGTGATCAAATATACTCTACTTGTTTCATGGCCTTGCTACAGAGGACTCATGACAAATGACGTTAATAATCCTTATTTCCAGAAATAAGTCAAAAGCAAATATTTTCATGCCCCAGCAATTGACTATCGATCCCAATGCAATGCATTGCTAGCACAAAAGTTTTTTTTTATTACCAGTCCCAACTATTACCAGTATACAACTAAATAATGCTAGCAGTTTAAGCTATATTTCTAGACCTAAATATATTGCAAATTTTTCTGATCTATTGATTCCATTATGTCTATGTATTATTGGACTAAACACCTTGAATACTAGTTCCAGTGTCTTACGTTTTAAATATGTCTTATGTCACTTGCATGATATCACATACAAACACTAGCAGCTTGATGCTACACGCAATAACTCATGTTTTGAATGATGACTTCTGAATAATGCAAAATAAATGCTTTGTAACTGGCCAACAAGTGCCAATAATTACTGCAATGATATGACTTATGAGCGATGTTATGTAATACTTCAGACATACTACATAAATGCATTGTAAATAGCCAATGAGTGCCAATAATTACTGCAATGACATGAGTTCTTAATAATATTTTGTTATACTCTATAAATGAATACCAATGATTAGTGCAATGAGATGACTTATGAATGATGTTTTGTAATACTCCATACATACTACATAAACGTTTTGTAACTGGCCAATGAATGGCAATGATTACTGCGATGCGATGACTTATGAATGATGTTATGTAATACTCCATACATACTACATAAATACTTTGTAACTAGCCAATGAGTGCCAATAATTATTCAAATCAGTTGATACATTAGTGTAATTCTGAATGATGACTAACATAAGACTTGATGTATTCTTCACCTTCTGACCAAATTACCACCAATTACTTCGATATCCGTATGTCCTGTCCATCCTCATGATCATGGAGCACTATATTTGGTGTTTTCACTAATTCTACGTTGATGTAAGAGTATGGATTCTACCAGAATGTGGTGTTGACATCAAGCTGTCCACCACTCTGACCGAAGGAGATGTCATTATGATCCTACTGTTTGGTGTACCTAATGTACTACCAAAATGATAACAAACAAAATTAATACAACATTTCAGTCTTGGCTAAATTGATAAAAACTACAAGGAAGAGCAGTTCAGGTTGCCTCACTTGGTGTTGTGCTTCTGAAGAAAGATTTGAACTTTTAGTGCAGCTATGTGCAACCCACTGTGCTACAACCACGATGCTATCCTTCCCATTCCTTTCCTAGTTCTTATAAAATGCTAAAGACTTTTACAGTGTGTATGCACTTTACCTCATCTCTTAAGGCGATCAGTTCATGTAAAGATACTAAAGGCGTATACAGTGCGTGTGCACTTTATTTCATTTCTCAATATGTTTAAATTGTTGCAAAATGCTAAAGACTTATACAGTGTGTGTGCACTTTATTTCATTTCTCAACATGTTTAAATTCTTGTAAAATGCGAAAGACTAATAGAATGAGAGTGCACTCTATTTCATTTCTTAGTATGTTCTGTACACATATACTCTGTGACTGTAGACTTAGTAAACTAAAAAGTTTATAGAAAAATTTGTTGCTTATGGCAAGTCCAATTGACTCACCATAGCTGCCAAATTTTTACCCCCCTCCCCCCCCCCCCCCCCCCAGTGGAGGGTTATGTAAGATCTCCATGACTAAGGAATTTATTGCTAGCGCACTCGAGCAGATGTAATTTCGATATGTAAGCTATAAGAGAATCTCAGACCAGACAGCGGTGTTGGCTGCAGTAAGAGTAGTGTCAGTAGTAGGAGTAAGTAGTAGCTAGCAGTATGGTGTATAGAGAATGCGAGGCCGGTCGTGGGGAGCGATGGCGGTGCCTGAGTGATATAGTATAAGGAAAAAGCAGACGCGCGCATATGTAATTTGTTACAACTAAATTTCTACTATTGTTCTTTCAAGTCCCAAGTAAATCTTAAAAAAATCTTTTAATAATAATCTTTTTTATAAAATTAACTCTTTGACAATCATTCATCTGAATTTAAAGCATTTACTAATTTCTGCAATGCTTGGTCATCCCGATTAACGTAAGGAAAAGTCTGTTATTTCTTCTTGTACATGACAAATGTAGCGGCCAACATTGCACTGGGCTGTGCCAGAAAAATTTCTTATAGGAACAGATATATATGCGTTATCCGGCGACTTCATTGAGGTAATTTTCAATTTATTCAGAATGATCTTTCAGGGCCATGACGCAGCACTGTTGACGTCCAAATTTACCAGTTTAGATTCACAGTCAGTTAATTATTGAAAGGTAGGTTATACATGAGTCACGTTCTTTATTGGGAGGTTAGTCACGTTATTATTGCGATGTTTCTGTAACTAAATTGTTGTATAAACTGTTGGGATGTTACACTAAATGTGAATGCTATATAATTATTTTTTCTGTTGAGTTTACTCTTTGATACCAAAGCGAACTTGATATCCACGGTCGCGGGTGACGTGCTGCTTAACCTCACACCAAGGGTGGGCGTTGTGGGTATTGAAGACACCTTCATGAGTGAATGGTGCTTCATCCGACCATATTATGATGTTCAAGAAGTCATGGTTGGCTTCCCGTTGTTGTTGGAACCATTCACAGAATTGCATCCGCTGACGGCGATCTGCAGGGTGCAGGTGTTGCGTGAAAGCGTAATGACATGGGGGCAGCCCATGCTTGTGCAGCACGTTAACGACTGCGCGTTACAAGACACGCGACTGCCTTGCTATGCTACGTGTACGTCGCTGAGGTTCTTGGTGTGTGACCTCCAGAATAGCTTCCTCATTGTAGTACGGCGGGTCCGTGGACGACCTCTGTCACGCGATGGTGGAAGGAGAGAACGTGATTCCCGAAGGCGCAGCTCCAGACGATGAAACATATTTTCATCTGGTTGGCGTCGACGAGGATATCTAGCAGCATATTCACGAGGGGCAACACCAGCCCAGTTATCAGAGGCACCAAGGATCAGAAATATATCCATATATTCATCATCTGTGTATGCCATACGTCTGCCACACTAGTTTACAATGAGAATTCGTTTGTGTCATAGTTGTGCTCAAATATTTGTATTTGTGGTGACTTGTTTCACATGACAATGTTCGTTCTCAAACCATAGCCTACAAACAATAGTCCGCAGCTCCTGGTCGTGCGGTAGCGTTCTCGCTTCCCGCGCCCGGGGTCCCGGGTTCGATTCCCGGCGGGGTCAGGGATTTTCTCTGCCTCGTGATGACTGGGTGTTGTGTGATGTCATTAGGTTAGTTAGGTTTAAGTAGTTCTAAGTTCTATGGGACTGATCACCATAGATGTTAAGTCCCATAGTGCTCAGAACCATTTGAACAAACAATACATAGTTGTTATCTTTAAAAAATCTACATTATAGAAAAACTGGATAATACCCAATCGTGTAGTAAAATTACTTATCTTTGTTGTAAATCTTAACGTACATTTTCAACAGTGCACACACATACAGCAGCCATAACTGTATTTTCTGTATGTACAGAATAATAATGGTTATTCTCCACTAAGCAAGTAGGGTAAGCTCCCTCGAAACGTAGATTTACGAAAATGTCTGCAAGTAGCCCTGACACGCAACCGCCCATTTCAAGGCCATGTTTTTTTGGTAAACTTTACCATCGAACTCAAAGTAGTTCAAATCTAAAATAAAATTTAAAAATATCTGAAGCGCGAGCAGCTGACCATTTCGCATTTTGTTGTTGTGTTTCGAGTTATCATTAGTAACTGCATCCCAGTTATTTTAAATTAAAAATAAATATTAACATTGAACACAAAATTGTTATCGCTTGCGCAAAAGTAATGTGCCATTAGCACGGCGTACTATAACGCTCAAGCCTATTCATTGGAAACTGCGTGCCGTTTTATATTTTTATATTTTTAGTGTTACGTTTTGAACACAGCTTACAGTCACTTCAATTGTATGGTGACGCTTCATTATGGCTTTGTATTTTAATGCTTCATGATCTCTGATAGTTTTAATTAGGACGTCGTAATTGTATAGTATATTGTATTAGATGTCGTGGCATTTGTACTTGGATAAGTACTATTTAGTGAACACGCATGATCACCACTGTAGCAGCATGAAGCACAGAAAGCATCTCAGCGCTTAATAACATCACATGTAGATAGCCTATATAGAGGGAGAGGGTGGACATTGGTGATAGCATCGCTGATTGGCCGAGAGCCGAGGATGCCACGTTTTTACCGAACTGACGCTGACTTGGTACGAGTCTAAATAGATACTGTGTGTGATTCTGTACTGTTGGTTCTCTTCAACGCTGTACAATTATGTACAGGTTATAATACGGTAGGTATTGAAGGACTTTTGTGTTCTGTGTCGGTTCTATTTACGTAAATTACTTTACAGTCATTCTGTTGGTCGGTTCTATCAACTCAGTCGTTGTCGCTGTTAGTAAGCTCGTTTGATTTCTTTGTGTATCGAACAATCAATTTCTTTCTATATGATTATAATGCCTACAAAACAAAATTGAAAAAAATTACAGAATAACCTTTTTACTTAATCATCCCCTCCATGAAAGAAAAAGTAAATGAACACCATACCACTACCATTGCGGCCTTGTAGCACCGGGTTAGAGTTTCAGCTTAGAAATCCGAAGGTCGCGAGTTCGAATCCTACTCAAACCAGGTTTTTTAAAACTTTTTTTTTAGACTTTTAATGGTTCTTGAGTGACAATTCATGCTACACGATGTGTTTTAACATGTATACATAACCCTAAGTCTACTTACTTCCGACTGGCGACTCGCACTTGGCTCTGTAGTCTTGGCTATTCACATTCCTGTAAATTATAATTATCGTGGGGATATTCAGTTACCGTACCTATTTTGATTTACTTTCTGCTGTTTCAGTAGAGTACCTAAGTATTGATATTTTTCCGGTTTTCTGTGGTATAGAGTTCCTAAAAGTGTGTACAGAATGACGTGTTTTGCCAGCATAAGAAAATGTTATAGGACCGACACACACTTAAAATGCATTATGTGGGGACGGAAAGAGACAAGAGTTCACCGATTTCAATGATGAATATCAGCAAGGAAAAATCTGAAATCGCATCATGTACTCTGAGATACATTAAATGAAACTTCTTTTTCTTATTAATCAGTTGTCAATGTTTATATAGCATCATAAAATGCAGCTGTTGAAATTCGGCATACTTACACACTGCTTCACGATACTTCCATTTGCTCACAAATTTATTGGGGCTATATAAACATAGACGAATGGCATTTGTTTTAAATATATACGGAGTATTAAGGTAGAAGATCTGCTTTGGTCTCATGTGTCAAATACATGCCTTATTTTACTCGTGAAGTGACTGGCTTTCTGCTTGCTTCGCTATCTAATTGCACTTCCCGCTCGTAATTTGGTAAAAACATGGCGGCCACGGGCCGATTGGCCTCTCTCTCCCTATATAGGCTCTCTACTCATATGTAGCCACTGGCTAACTTTATCGAGTTCACTTCGATACGGTCAGAACATGGACCTTTAGTATACCATTTACGTTTTGACAGAGCTTACACTATTTGATTTAGTGAAGTAACTGCATCCTGAATAAGCATAATTATTCTGTACATTACAAAAATTCCAGTTACTGTTATTTCATATGTGTACACTGGTAGAGATGCACGTCAACATTTACAGCGAAGGGATGTAATGTTAATTACGCTAATGAGAGTCGTCTAATTTTTCTGAAATATAAATATTTTTAAAGATTACATTGACATATTCGTATTGTTTGTAGGCCGATGTACTCCTAAATTAGTCAACACAAGTTAAAAATTTTGTATGCAACTGTGACAGAAGCTGAAGAGAAAAAAAATGCTGTTTGGTAATGTTCTCGAAAGTCAAGAAATATTTTTTATTGTTCTAGAATACTCTCGGAAGTTCCACATAAAACTGGAAAAGACATATACCGTACTGATCTGTACCCCGACAAAATCTTCTTAACTGACGAATCATGCAACAGAAATTATGTAAACAGGAAATCGTCGAGTGAACGAGCGATTTCAACAACAGCAAAAAATGGCGTAGACTAAGAAACAAATCAGCGATATGATATAGGACCACATGTAGAAAAAAAAATTATATCCATTGAAACAACGATGAACCAAGACGAAATGGTAAACTTCCCAACAGAATTCCTAAATTCGCTCAATGTTCTCGGTACGGCCTCGAAAAAATGCTTCGAAACAACATCATATTTCCTTATACAGTGCTCAAAGACCCTGTGAACAATGCGCTGCGTTAACAATGTCTCCACCACATTCTGTTTGTTGCTGATCCCTGACTACATTTAAACATCGTAGGTGCGAAAACATGAACTGCAAAAGAAAGATACATGTCGTTATTCATACGAAGCGTTGCACTCATTTCAACCAACTTAGCATTCAGTATGAAAAGCTCCATATACGGCAATATTAGCATTGGAGTATGACAATCGATGAAGAGTAATAGAAGACCTGCTATGTTGCAGACTAGTTATAAAGGAAAGTGTTTCTCGGAAAGGGTACATATATGCGTGTTGGACAGTCGCAAAATTTATTTATCTTTTCACCCCACGTAGTGGCCGTGCGGTTCTAGGCGCTTCAGTCTGGATCCCGCTGCTGCTACGGTCGCAGGTTCGAATCCTGCCTCGGGCGTGGATGTGTGTGATGTCCTTAGGTTAGTTAGGTTTAATTAGTTCTAAGTCTAGGGGACTGATGACCTCAGATGTTACGTCCCATAGTGCTCAGAGCCATTTGAACCATTTTTTCACCCCAAAAGAAACAATCAAAAGTACTTTACAAAATTGTTTGGCTCTGAGCACTATGGGACTCAACATCTGAGGTCATCAGTCCCCTAGAACGTAGATCTGCTTAAACCTAACTAAGGACATCACACACATCCATGTCCGAGGCAGGATTCGAACCTGCGACTGTAGCGGTCGCGACAAAATTGTTTCCTGAGTAAGTTAGATACTATACCAATGAGATGAGTAATTGTATATTTCTTTCTAATTCATGAAATAACTGGAAAAAGAATAAACCGAAGCGAGTCCTTTTCAGCTAACAATAATAGAGACAATAATAACACTAACAATTTAAGTAAAGTCTACGATAATTTCTGTAAACTATGTTGCACAAGTTCTATGTACTTAAAGAACGGCATCACGAAACCACCAAAACCTCTACGTCTGTTTGATTCGACTACTAGTTTCAGTCAAGCGACAGTTGTGAAATCACGAACACCATTACACCAGCTCTTGGCTTTGAAAAAATATGTCTAATTTTGTTTACCAATATTCTTTGTCTGGGTGATGTTTCAGAAATGGTGAATTTATTATGAGGTGGACGCTGTTAATTTTCTGCATCAATTGCTTTTATCGTTTCTAGTGTTTAACATGAGCATATCACGGAGTTATCGTCCACAGTTAATGAAAATATCTGGCGTATATTTCGCAATGGTGGGCTTTCTCCTTGATAAAACCATAGAATAATGGACGATGTTTATGCATCGCCTTAGTCTTTTTTTTTTATATAATACTTACTGTCACTGACAGGAATATTCTTTTACAGGTTCGTTATATTCAATAGTGCTAGTGCGATCTCCTGCTGTAGATATGCATGTCTTTCACAATGTGAGCCGATTAATTACTATTATTACTACATTACGAATTTTGTATGCTATACTGAACTTGCTATTACATTCTCTTTCTTTTTCAGCAGTTTTCTTTATGATAGAAGGTCTGGGATCTGTGTTTCATCACTTTTATAAGTCATTATTCTCTGCTTGTGAACTGAAAATTAATTCTACCTAATATTTTTAACTAAGTTATTAATCATATTTGTTTACCTCCATAATTTTGTTTTCTGTAAGAAAAATAAATATTACATTTTTCAGTATAATTCTTGAAATGTGCAGGGAAATTAAACATGAATTTTTCAATGTAATCGTTGTACTGTACAGGACAATTAAAAATGAATACACGGGCGGCTATAACATGTAATGCGTAGCAGTACGTCGACAAGAATTACATAGATTGTGTAAACGAAAGCTCAAAATTTCCATCGTTGCGCAAGTACAATGAACTGAAAACCCTTATGGAAGTTCCCACTGTTTCAGATCAACACCTTCAAAATAGCTGAATTGGTCATACTGGACAGACTTTGCTATATTCTACTCTTGGGCACATAAGTCTGCAGACCTGAAACGAATGGATTTTTTATGACGTTACTTGAGAAATCTTCCTTATGAACCTGCTTCGCATGAAAACAATTCTAAAGTCAAAATGAACGTACGGCATCAAATGGATTATCGTTTAGATGTTGCCCGTGCAACTAAGGAGTGTCATATTGAACACGTATGAAGTGTGTGTAATTCTTATCTATCTCTATTTGTTAAGTAATTGTGGCCGTCTGTAATGGTTGTGGGTACATCATTTGTTTTCAGTCCTTCGTAATTACTGTATTTTTTAGTATCACATCAACTTTAAGAATGTTTTGGAACACAAGTTTGTTGTGTGGCTTCATTAGAAGTATTTGGTATTGCAAGGTAAGAAGAATTTTGCTCTGATGAATAACAGCGGCCCTTGGAACACAAGTTTCTTGTGTGGCTTCATTAGAAATATTTGGTATTGCGAGGTAAGAAGAATTTTGCTCTGATGAATAACAGCGGCTCTTACTTAAGAGGAGCGTCATTGCCTGTGTAAACACGAGGGCGTGAATCAGGGTGTTGTGTACTCGGCGTGAGGCAGGTGGCGGGCGATAACTGGCATTACTTACCACGCTGCCACGGCCAGCGCCGTCCAGCAAGGGTCGTGATTGCATCCAGTCTGGACGCAGTTTCCTCCTCACCGACAGCTCACATAAAGAAGAAGTGAATTACCACGTTCCGTGAGTTCCGTAGATTTTCAGAAGAATGTCTCCAGTTCTGAGTATGGGTATCTTATGACTGCGTAAAAACAACACAGCCTACAGGTGTGGCCGAGTAGTTCTATGCGCTTCAGACAGGAACCGCGCGACCGCTACGGTCGCAGGTTCGAATCCTGCCTCGGACACGGATGTGTGTGATGTCCTTAGGTTAGTTAGGTTTAAGTAGTTCTATGGGACTGATGACCTCAGATGTTAAGTCCCGTAGTGCTCAGAGCCATTTGAACCATTTAAAAAATAACACATACATAACTAAAATATATTATTATTCTATACACGGTGTACATAAAGTCCGGGAACACTTTCAATTATTTATTGCACAAGAAGCAAACATTGTACAGATGTCATACATATTGCTTGGAGGGGGGGGGGGGGGG
Source organism: Schistocerca serialis cubense (assembly GCF_023864345.2). Taxonomy (NCBI): domain Eukaryota; kingdom Metazoa; phylum Arthropoda; class Insecta; order Orthoptera; family Acrididae; genus Schistocerca; species Schistocerca serialis. The sequence goes on along the minus strand of NC_064641.1, from coordinate 350,820,822 downwards.
GGGGGGGACGCGGAAACACAGTAAAATCGTTGTCGTAATGCGGAAACGTGGCGATTTCTCTGACGTCCAGAAGTGCACGATCAGTGGCTTTCGGGTCAAGGGTGGAAGCACTTCCGAAACGGCAAATTTTGAAAACTGTTAGCGTGCCGTGGTGCCGGCCGCTGTGACCGAGCGGTTCTAGGCTCTTCAGTCCAGAACCGCGCTGCTGCTAAGGTCGCAGGCTCGAATCCTGCCTCGGGCATGGATGTGTGTGATGTCCTTAGGTTAGTCAGGGTTAAGTAACTCTAATTCTGGGGGACTGATCACCTCAAATGTTAAGTCCAATAGTCTTTAGAGCCATTTGAACCGTGCCGTGGTGCTTAAATCATATCGTGCGTGGGAAAATGGCGCTACCCAAAACCGGCGCCGTGACAACTGCGGCACAGCAAGTGCCATAGATGACAGCGGTGAACTACGGCTGCAGAGATGCGTACGGGCCAATAGACGTCAAACAGTTGAGCAGCTGACCACTCAGGTGAACCAAGGAGCTACCAGCAGTGTCTCCTCAACGACGATTTAGCGAACATTGCTGCGTATGGGCCTCTGCAGCAGACAGTGGTTTACGCACTCACACTGAATGCTGTTCATCGGTGGTGAAGGCTGGAATTTGTTCACCAATAACCGTAACTGGGCCTCCAGTGAGTGGTCACAGGTGGCCTTTTCAGGTGATCATGTTTTATGCTCCATCGGACAGACGAATGTTGGTGTGTGGAACGTGTGAAAGCAAAAAGCCTGCAACAACCATCGGAAGGGTCCAGGTGGAGGAGGGAGCATTATGGTCTGGGGAACATTTCGTGGCATTCCCTGATCTTGGAAGGCACAACTGATCGACACAAGTACGCATCTATTCTTGTTTTTCCTCGGCACGATGGCATCTACTTTCAGGACAATGCAACGTGTCACACAGCTCGTAGTGTATCTGCGAGGTTCGAAGAGCGTCAGGATGAGTTTACAGTACTCCGCTGGCCTCAGACTCCGCGGATTTAAACCCAATCGAGAATTTGCAGTACCACCTCGATGGATACGCCAAGGATCCTCAACCGAGAAACCTAGCTTAGCTGGCCATGGCACCAGAGCCGTCGTGGTTACATATTCCTTTCGGCACCTTCCAGAACCTCACTAACTTTCTTCCTGTATGTCTCCCAGCGGTTCGCGCTGCAAAAGATTGTTATTGAGTGTTCTGACAGGTGTACACATTAATGTGACTGGGCAGTGTATAATCGCCGCCAAGTACACTGCTGCCCATTAAAACTACCACATCATGAAGGATAGCAAGTAACGATTTCCTACTGATTGTGCTCACACAGTGTAGTAGAAACAGTACATCATTAAATTTGTACGTAACTTGGGTTATACAGGATGCGGAATTTAGTACACGAAGGTTATCATCTCTTGCAGCGACAACGCTAACACGGTTGCGCATCGAGTCGAGCTAAACTTGGACAACAGACTCGTTTATGTCTTTCCATGCTGCTTCAGCTCTGTGCTGGAGATCATCAACCGCAATGGATTGCGAGTGGTGGTGTGCTAGTCTCTCGGCAAGCAGTGGTCATTCTACATCTGTAGTTACTTAGATACAACAGCGTGGCAGAGGGTACCCTGTACCATTACTAGTCATTTCGAGTGGGCCAAAGTGTCAAATGCTTTCCGGAAATCTAGAAATATGGAAACTGCCTGTTGTCCTTCATCCATAGTTCCCAATATATCATGTGAGGAAAGAGCAAGCTGATTTTCGCAAGGGCGATGCTTTTTAAGCTTCTCAGTCTCAAGATGCTACTAACAGGTGAGAGGTCTGTAGAAAGTGCTGGCCGGGGAAACAGTCGAACACTCTCCGTATCCACATAGGCCAGGACAACTTGAGCCACTTGCGATCTTGTTCGAAGGTTGGAAACAGAGGGCACAGCTAGTGGCCTTAACTTGTTAGAAATGGAATAGTTACATTCCAAGCTACCGACTGTGTGAACCAGAGGTGTTTGTGTTTTATGCCCAATGGCACAGCATGCTCTAATCCTGCATATAGCGGAAGCACTCTTGCAACATTAATTATCTATGCGCCGGCAGTTGTGGCCGAGCGGTTCTAGGCGCTCCAGTCCGGAACCGCGCTGCTGTTACGGTCGCAGGTTCGAATCGTGCCTTGGGCATGGATGTGTGTGATGTCCTTAGGTTAGTTAGGTTTAAGTAGTTCTAAGTTCTAGGGGACTGATGACCTCAGATGTTAAGTCTCATAGTGCTCAGAGTCATTTGAACCATTTAAATTCTCTCGGCACTGCACACAGCGATATGCCAACCGCGATGCTGAACGCAGAACCAGGCCCATCTGAAAAGACGTCGTGGCGAAGTCATTCTCATGTCTATTGTCATCAGCAGGCGCACCACTACCGGCATGCCTCTCTCTGCGTCAAAGGAAGCCACAAAAATAATCGCTGTGTTGACAGCCTGTGGTGCTCCCGATATCGCCGCACTGTCGTTGTAGATACTTGTATTGCTGCAAACAAGTGTATTTTCTAAGCAAATGCAGGTGACATGCCTGCACCATCTTGCATGGTCGAGCGAACGATTTATCTGTCCCGTCGGGCGCTAGCCGCAAGGGGTATTTTGAATCCTGCATAGCGCTGATTACGATCCTCAGGAACCATTGAATTCCTTATTAGTATAGTAGCAGAGGTGCGGGATCCCCAGAAACGAGAACAGCTATACCGAGGATTGATAAACAGCACTCACGATGGGCCGCGATCCTGCCGCTGCAAATTATGACGTATTCCGGTACATGTTTTTCCTTCTTACACGAGGCATTACACGATATTCTCACAAACAATCAACATTCTGATTCAATTTCTGAAACAGAAACCTGCTGCGCAATCTTTCCTTATAATATAGCTACTTTACTGTTTGCGTTTGCGCTGAACTCGAAATAATTTGCATAACCCAGCATGTTGTATACTTCATATCAATTTTACGGTTTGTCCAAGCCGCCTTCGTGGCATTTATTTTAACTGCCAGGTGCGTGTTTCCTGCTGGAAGGGCTAAAACACAAGGAAGTGCTCAATGACAACGTTTTCGGCTATGCTTGTTTCCGCTCCCTGTATCCATTCAACAAGACACCCCTCGATACAGAACGGTCTAAACACAACCAAACTAAAGCGGCGAAAATTATTCTTCAGTTTCAAGCGCGACATGTCTATGTGGATCAGTCACCACTGATTCACAGTCCTATCTCGTTGACTGGAGTAGAGTATGAATATTTTGAGTTTCTGATACATAGGTTGCCGAGAAACTGTATCTCCTGAGGCAACTTTCAGTTTTGTAAATAATGTTCTTACAGGCGTGGCCAAATACTGCTACTTGCCGGCCGGAGTGGCCGTGCGGTTCTATGCGCTTCAGACAGGAACCGCGCGACCGCTGGTTCGAATCCTTCTTCGGGCATGGATGTGTGTGATGTCCTTAGGTTAGTTAGGTTTAAGTAGTTCTAAGTTCTAGGTGACTGAAGACCTCAGAAGTCAAGTCGCATAGTGCTCAGAGCCATACGGTTCCTTACTGTTCATCGATTTTATACTGGCTTACGAGTAATACTTCTTGTCTCTCTAACTATTGCCAAAACCTTGCGATGACTTCGTGGCACATTCAATGCTGTCATGCCTGCAGTGTAAGGAATACTTGTTTCCAGGCGTCGTCTGCCAGAATTGGAAATGTTTTCGGTTCAGTAAAATGACCTCCAAATATACAAATACAGAATTTATAACGTGAGTTTTAAATAATGTATAACAGTGTAACACTATGCAGTTAAGATACACAGAATGCCTCAAACCTTTAGAGGGTATAGGATCTTAAACAGGATTATTTGATACAATGAAATGAATTTTTAATTCATTATTGACATAAAAATATATTTTTAACAATAAGAACGTAAATACTTAATAACTGTTCAAGGTGACGATGCCATGCCCGGTGCCTGCATTACATCATCAGCCATTCAAAGAAATGAAGGTTCTGCATCACGGTGTGATTTACTGTTAAAGTTGCGAGAGCGTGCGTTCCACGAAGAGTCAACCAATACATTGCTTCATCCTGCACATATTTCGCCTAAAGATCGTGGAGGCTTCCCGGTAATCGTTCTTCCCGTGAACTGTTCACGCAGGGAAAGGGGAAAATGTCAGTGATACACGAAGTACCCTTTGCCTCACCCTGTAAGGTGGCTTGTGGAGTATAGATGTAGATGTAGATCTCTGGGTTCCAAAATCATGCGGCCCCGTTGCTTGAGGGCGTTGACTGCGATGGGGATGTAGCTGTTACTCCACCGTTATAGTCCGTACTGCACGTTTCTTGCAAAGTGTGCGAGTCCAAGTTGTGTCTATTGACGAATTTTCTTCTACGCGATACAACACCACCACCTTCTTTGACGAACTTCGTCAGCTGTCCCGTTTAAACTAACGCGCCTCACCTGCATTGTTCATTGAAGACCTTGTACCGCCTGAAATATTAGGCTCCTACCATTGGTGTTTTTATGTCTGCCTGGAGTGGCAAACATCAGTTGGAATTGGTAGCAGGACGTGACCGGAGTGTGACGCAAGATCTGATGGCCGAGAAAAGATTAGCCTCAAAGTAAGGCGCCAGCGATCAGGAAGATTACTTATATTTATTCTCCACACTGAAGCAGGCACCGTCTATTGCTCTCATAGCAAGTGGCTACGTAATTAAGTTCACAATACAATTCACAAATCCACAGTGCAGTCCAAATCGTAACTAAGTTCTAAGCCTAAGGTTGTCATATAAGATCTATACAATAACACAGCTAGCGAGCAAGAGCGAATGCGCGTGGAGTCAGGTCGGTGCTCCCGTTATATCTTGTAGCCGTAGAGGGAGCTGCAGGCAAGAACCACTGAATGGCGCGACGTCTTCAGCCGGAGATAACGCCACGAACCTCCGGCGGCCGCGACGTGAAGATAAGGCCGACCACCGCGCATGTGCGGCCGGGCTGAGCGACGGCAGGGCGCACGTGGTTCGGTTAGGTCCGCGGACATAGCAGGTGTCTTATCTAAAAAATAATCGGTTTACCATACTCTACTGCCTGTGTAGTTCTGAGGATTTGGCAGTTTGGCCACCCTATATGTTATAAAAAGCCATACCCGTTACGCCAGCAGATGGAACAAGAGAGGGAAAGGGGAACGTTGGGGTCTTGCTTCCATACGAACACATAAACCATAAACATTTTACATCAGATGAAATTTTAATATTGGGAAACTGAAAACAGAATCGCGTAAGCAGAATAGTGTAACTGTTGCGTGAAAAATAGTGGTTCTGAATAAGAGCGTACGTGAAGCGAAATTACTAATCGAAATTTACACTTATCGTGCTTGAGGCCACTTTGCCACTAATAAACGTTGAGAATATTTTTGATACTCGGCAGTACACTTGCTTGTTTTAATAACTGTGCTGCTTTGCAGCAAAAAATTCGAATCACCACCAATAAAATCGGTGTCTACGAACTTCTCAAACAGGCGCATTACGTGAGGGAACTAATTAAGGCAGCATTTCTGCCCTACAGTGACTGGATACATTGCTGCACACTTTTCATATTTCATAACAGGACATTCCGCGACTGGACGATGATAATGAATTGAAATCGACTCAGTTTACTGGAAATGGAGAAATCAATCATATATTACTGAGTAACAGTGAGATGTAACTGTCAGACGGGCCAGAGAACACGCAAATCACCAGAAAGATGGCCAGTAATATTCGGTTAACATCACACGACATTTTCGTCCGGTAGGGGTCAGCATAAACGCGAACCAAGTATTGTGATTTCATGCATCTTACCGACAGCTGATTTTATGACTCATTCAGGTAAAATAATTCAAAGTGACGTTAAATTATGTTCAGCATTCGGCACATGCCTATCGCGTTGTTGGACAAGTCTTGCTCTCGCAGTTCGGATACAAATCTTATAATATGTTTATTTAACTGTACAATCGAAAACCATTTCACAGGAATAACCTGTTCAGTCGACATCGGTCACCTGAAGATCATAATGAATAGGGCTCGGATTTCTAGGTGCTACAAAACAATAAAATTATCTATTTTTTATGTTTTAAAAATACTTTAAGTATGTGACCCAAAACTAGAGGTATTTAATACTAATTCAGTTTATTTACGTGGATATGAACAATATGCAGGTCTCACGAACGCAAGTTATGTTGTGCCTCTCCGATTGGTGAAGGGTTACGGTACAGAATCGTCAACTTGTCCATCACAAATGACTGACGATTTCACCGAAACACTGCTTTACATTGGCAAAATGAGCGCTCCGCGTTGGTGTGGCAAATTTATAGAAGGGAAAATTACTCACACTCACATCGATACCTTGTTCTTGATTGCCCTCTCTCACGTTTTAAATTCTGCGCTAGGCTCGGAACCCAGTATTATTTCCAAAAACACGCCTGAATTTATACCCCAAGGCAAAAAATAAATAAATAAGTAAACTAATAAATCAAAGGGAAGAAAACGACACAGCACGAAGGAAATGGGACGGAAATCGGTAGATGTGATGTATATTTACAGATACAAAATCTGACTGCAATTTCAGAAAAGACTGCATGATTTGTTCATGATAAAGAGCTTTACTTGCTGAGCAAACCAGTAAAGAGTTGGTCCATCTCTGGCGCTTATGCAAGCAGTTATTCTGCTTGGCAGTGATTGACTGAGTTGTTAGATGCCATCCTGAAAGATATCGTGGAACTTCTGCCCAATTGGCTTGTTGGGTCGTCAAAATTCTGAGCTTGTTGGAGGGCCCTGCCTATAATGCTTCAACCGTGTGCAATTGTGGAGAGACTCGACGAGCTTGATGGCCAAGTTAGGGTTTGGCAAGCACGAAGACAAGGAGTGGAAACTCTCGCCGTCTGCAGGCGGACATAATCTTGTTGAAATGCAAGCCCAGGATGGCATGCCATGAAGGGCAACAAAACGGGGCGTAGAATGTCGTCGACGTACCGCTGGTACTTAAGGGTGCCGTGGATGACAGCCAAGCGGGTCTTGATACGAAAAGAAGTGGCAGCCCAGAGCATCACTCATGGTTGTCGGCCGCATGGCGGTCGGCAATCAGGTCGGCATCCCACCATGTCCGGGGCGTCACCAGACACGTTTTCGCTGGTCATCGGTGCTCAGTTCCAAGCGGAACTCACCACTGAAGGCAGTTCTACTCCAGCAGTCAGTGAGATTCCAGGAGGACGTACAACTCTATTAATCAATGCCGAGCCGAATAACTGCTTGCATAAGGGCCAGAGGTGGACAAACGCGCTAATTACTTGCTCAAATGGGAAGCTCTCTCTCCTGCACGAATCATTCAGTTTTTCTGAAACAGCAACTGTTTGCCTGTCGGTACATGTTCATCACGTATACTGATTTTCGTCACATTCAGAAAATTTCCTCGTGGTGTTTTTTTTTTTTTGTCTTAGAGTATATTTACAACTGAATCGGTTAATTATCTGACTCTACAAAGCTCAGCAGCGGATGTCCTTCCAACCAAACTTTATGGTCCCAGTAGTGTCTGAAGCATCTTGTAACATAATCCAAAATTTCTGATTTTCACAAACGGGGCGAATTTACTGTAGAGTTTGTTTGGTAGATACTTCGTTTTCAACGTTGACTTTTCAGCAGTGTCAAAATTTGAATAACTGGAGATAAACTGCCTTAACACTAGATTATTTACCTTAGGAAGAGAAATGTCGGCTGACCCAAGTGCTCTACATAAATCTTCACAATAGCCTGAAAATGTATCAGGTCCTGCAGAATAAGCTGGAAATGCATCACTAATTCAAGATCGTTCTTTCATCAGGCGCGAAACTACAGCGGTATGTTTCTTACTTTGTGGGTATTGTGTAACCTGAGATTGCTACTCAACTTTCATTGCTTTCCCACATGGTTGGCAGAACAGGACGCGCCGATCTGAACCAGAATTATCCTTAAATTTCGCTACATACTACTGTAGACGTTAACTTGTAGTTTTTACTTTATTTATGCTAGTATATTGATGAAAAAATTAAATACTGTGTGCTAATGACAGAAAGCTAAGAATTTGTGTAGTTATAGATAGATGTTTAAAATATATATTTGCATAAAAATATTTATATACCTAAAAATCCCAGCCCTAATTATTATATGCTGTTTCATCTTGATCTGAAGACGGTCGATGTCAATTGATGTGGTAATTTCTTAAAATATCTTTTGGTTGAGTAACTAAACACGAAAAAAGTAGAAAATTACTATATCTTAATTTAGATGTTTGTCTTCACTTTGAAGCAGAATTTCTTGTTTTCCAAAAGCATTTACAAAACGTAGCTTATGAGGTTCAGTAAACTAAGAGATACACTGGAATACTCTGAAATGTAAGGGGTAGTTGATAATGAGGCTCAATTATACTAAAACTTTCTGGCAGATTAAAACTGTATGCCGGACCGAGACTCGAACTCGGGACCTTTGCCTATCGCGGGTAAGTGCTCTACCAACTGAGCTACCCAAGCACGACTCACGTCCTGTACTCTCAGCTTTACTTCTGGCAGTAGCTCGTCTCCTACCTTCCAAACTTTGATAGGAAGGTACGAGACGAGGTACTGGCAGAAGTAAGGCTGTGAGTAGTGGGCGTGAGTCGTGCTTGGGTAGCTCAGTTGATAGAGCACTTGGCCGCGAAAGGCAAGGTCCCGAGTTCGAATCTCCGTGTGGCACACAGTTTTAGTCTGTCAGAAAGTTTCATATCAACGCACACTCCGCTGCATAGTGAAAAACCTCATTCTCAATTTTACTGTTGAAATGTTGTTTGAAGAAGCGACGACATCTGTATCATATCCGAAGGGACATTGTATATTAACAGCATTCGCAAAATATGAGATATTTCAAATTAAAAGTAGTTAGAATTTCACGGTTCCGGACAAGATTTGCGGAAGTTGTTCTGTAGTTATAACGAAAATTCTGGAACTAGGAATCCGCCCCCAAATATTCCCTTTTGAGAAACCGCATTCTTCGCGCAACTGACGTCTCTTTAACGTAAATACAACCTTATAAACGTATAAAAATACAGTGGCGGGAAAAAAATCGCAACACCAAGGAGTTGTGCGACGTTAACGGAAGTTGGTGGGAGTGTTTCTACATCTGAAAGACGATAACTATTAAAATTTCGCGACAGTCGCTTAAAATTGGAGCCAGTAGCACCACTGCGAGGCTGCAAAGCAGGTTTGCTTTAAAAATACGCTGTAACGGTCATGAGCGCTAGTTACTTTTAAGCCGACAAAGACGCCATTATCAATACCTCACTGAGTTTGAACGAGATCTTGGAATAGGGCTACGATAAGCTGGATGTTCCTTCTGCCATATCCCAGAAAGTCTTGGCAGGCATGTTGCCACTTTATATGATTGCTGGCAGTGGTGGTCACGATGATGTGCGGTCGCAAGAAGACCAGGCTCAGAAGGGCCACGTCACACAACCCAGAGAGAAGACCATCGTTTTCGGCGTATGGTTCTGGAGCATCGTACTGCATCTGTAGCAGCAGTTTGAGCAGTTGGCACCACAGTGACCTAACAAACTGTTATAAATCGTTTACTTCAAGGGTAGCTCGTAGCCAGACGCCGTGTAGCGTCCTTCAAACTGACCCCGAGCCGCCACCATTTACGTCTTAAGCGAGAGCTCATTTGAGGGCAGGATTGAGGTCGTTGTGTTCTCTGATGAAAGCTAGTTCTGCCTCGGTGACAGTGATGGCTATTTGTTGGTTAGAAGGAGGCCAGTTGAGGGCCTGCAACAGTAGTATGCTAGACACACTAAACCTACAACTGGAGTGATGGTTTGGGGTGCGATCTCATATGACAGCAGTAACATTCTCGTGGTTATACCACGTATTTCGACTGCAAAATTGTAATTCAGTCTGGCTATTCGACCTGTTATGCTGCCATTTATGAACAGCATTCCATGGGGTGTTTTTCAACAGGATAACGCTTACCCACATACCGCTGTTGTAACCCAACATGCTCTACACAGCATCGATATGTAGCCTTGGCCTGCTTGATCAGCAGATCTGTCGCCAATCGAGCACGTGTGGGACGTCATCGGACTACTACTCCTGTGTCATCCACGTACAGAATGAACAGTCCGCGTACTGACCGACCAATCACAACAGGCATGAAACCCCATTACACAAACTATCAACCAGCACCTGTACAACACAATACATGCACGTTTACGTGCTTGCATTTAACATTCTGGATGTTACATACGTGTTTAATGTTGCAGCATTTCACATTTGCAGTGGTTTATGTCACGCTTACATTAACCTGTGATATTGCAGTGTTTTATTTATTTATTTGTTTAGCACTCCGTCGTCAGGCCACGAGTGGCCTACCGGGATCATCCGACCGCCGTGTCATCCTCGGTGGAGGATGCGGATAGGAGGGGTGTGGGGTCAGCACACCGCTCTCCCGGTCGTGAGATGGTATTCTTGACCGAAGCCGCTATTATTCGGTCGAGTAGATCCTCAATTGGCATCACGAGGCTGAGTGCACCCAGAAAAATGGCAACAGCGCATGGCGGTCTGGATGGTCACCCGCCCAAGTGCCGACCACACCCGACAGCGCTTCGGTGATCGCACGGGAACCGGTGTATCCACTGCGGCAAGGCCGTTGCCCTGATATTGCAGTGTTAATCACCTAAATACATTACGTATAAATTTCATAATCTACATTAATTGCATTTTGTGTTGCTATCTTTTTTCCGTCATTGTACTTTCAGGAATAGAATGACTGCCGCAAATTGAACGTCTCACCGTCTACTCGCCTCACGTTACCCAACTGCCTCGAGAATTAGGTTTTCCCGATACTACGCACAGTGCCCGCCAGTGGCCTGGACTGTGACAATTGGGCTGCCAGATCCGTCTTAATGAAACCCCACCGTAGCGGGCGCCGCCGCGCGTCACGCGCTGTGGTCGAGGCGTGTTTGTGACTGTCGGACATGCTCCCACTAATTGCAGCCTCATTGTCAGCGGCTCTGTGACGCCAGCTCGATAATTAAGCTCTACCTGCAGGTAATCCGCACTCAGCGCAAGCACAGCTCGCTGACATTTCTCCAGCCGCTGTCCTCGCGGTCTGTCGTCCGTACCCTCGCTCGAGCCTCCCATGTCGACATTCGCAAACACTTGGCAGCTGACTATCTGTTCTCCTTCGAATAATGAGTACCTGATTAACGCGAATGGTGTCCTTTTTTCAGTAAATCGAATTATTTCGATTTGGTGAACCAGGTGTACTCAGAAACTGAGAAGTTTTTAAGCAATATACACCGCCAGCCGGAAACGTTTCGAAACTGGATTAAAAACAAAGGGATGAAATTCAGGACGGTGGTTCTAACTCTTCAGGTGTTCTATAAAGCCTCGCCCAAAGTAAAACGCTCAGCAACATGGAACTGTCAGGAAAGCCCTTCTTTGGGCTGTAGTTTCAGCTCGCGCGTCACATTGCTTTGAATGTCTGTTAACCCTAGGACGCCCAAGCCTTTTTTTCTAACTTGGATGCCTAGGTGGGGGGGGGGGGGGGGGGGGGAGGGTTCGGCGAGCCCACAGGTATTAAGTAAGTTTACTGACGAAAAATTACACCTTTTAAAATGGTTTATGTATTTTAACTAAGGCATCGGTTTATAAATGTTGTTAATTGTTATAAATATTGGATTGAGTGAATAAAAAATTGACATATTACAATACGAAATTCAGATGTATTCATATACAATAGACTACTCTGAGTCCTCAACTTCAAGGCAAGAGACACACTTCACAATTTTTTCTGAATGTGTGTTACACACATGTTTATGACACTGTCCACAATACGGTTTTTGATTACTTGGATTGTTGTACTTCTGCTTCTTTGTTTTAGCTTTTCTTACACAAATGTGGCACCGACCTTTCCATGCAGGAGGCTTACGTGCTTCTGTTGTCACTTCTTTGATTTTCTTTTGTAGAATAGTCTCCATTGATTGAACAATTTGTTTAGATAACCCTCTTGCATTGGCACTTCTTTCTTCTACCTGCAATTTCACTAGTTCCATCCCAGCTTGCAGAAGATAAACTTTCTGTTTGTTGTGTTTCTTTTCATTCCATCTTGGATGTTGCTGGATGAATATGGTGGTTGCATTGATAGCACAAATGTCGATGAGAGAGTAAAATACAGATAGAGGCCATCTCTTTGTACCCCTCTTGCAGGTGTACATTTGATCAATGGTATCAATTACACCTTTAGTGGAATTATAATACGCATTTATCTCAGTTTTATTCTTATCTCCTCCAACAGTGCCTTTATCTTGGTGCATTGTTGACAACATCAGTAAGTTTTTACTTGGTTTCGTTTTTGCTGTGTAGAACACCAAAGGTACTGGAGGCCTACCTGTTGGGAACTGTACTAACTCACTGCTAGTTTACAAGATAAATAACAGCTGACTGACAGCAAAAATCACTTCCTCTGAAAGTAAACCGATTGTTGTGAATATCAAGAATACCAACCAACAAGAAACTAACTTGCATTGTTGTAGAGATGAGAAATACGAAATCCTACTAACGGCAATTTTCTATAGCATGGAAGCCTAAGGGGGGGGGGGGGGTTGTTGGACTCACAATAAGTTTATTTATTTTTTCTTTCAAAGCAGGAATTTTCTATAAAATATTTTGACACTAACGTTTCATAAAATAACGAACAAACAATAACTCAAAGGGAATATGTAGTATGATAGTTTCTTGGGCAAAAGCAGGGGACATAAAGAAATTGTGGGTTCAACGAACGCCCTCCTTAGGCGTCCTAGGATTAAGTCTTCAAAGCAATGCCCCTTCATGTGAATTCCTGCACTTTCTAGTTTTCTGGTAGGTTCATGTGGATAACACGAAATATCGTCACCAGTGATGAGTTTTCCCCAGGAAATAATTGTCCACGTTTCGCATTTCAATAAGGTCACAACAGACGTTTTTGTTAGGGAGTCAAGATATATAGGACAAACACTGCATAAATGTTTCTCTTCTTCAGAACGTTCTGGTGAATGTCTGGAACATCTCATTTAGAGATGTTGCTCCACTGCGATTTGTGACACGCCATCGCTGACACATGCGATCACAGTACCACTACTTAACTCTGCCTGCTCACAACTGACTGGCTGCATGGACAGTTGTTGTTTACAGCTCTTGGTTCAAGCTGCGACCCTAGTTACTGCGCTGACGTAGCATATACACCGAGAATAAAATCAGTGTAGTAGCTTTTCGGACGGAAGGTGTAGACTGAAAGGGAAAAACCTTTTAGAGCGAAGTGATGGGATAGACTAGTTAAGCAATAAGAAGAGGAAAACTTTTCAGCAATTATGTGCGTCACATGGAGACTGATAGTGTTGCAACCTCCGGCTTATCTTGATACAGAATGAGATGCGTACAGTGAAAACATTAGTCGCAGAAATGATAAATTTTCTCCCAGCAGTCCAGGAACGTAAAATATGACTGCGCCGTATAAAAACTTTTGAATTTAATCGACTTTTTAACTTACCTATGAAGGTAAATCCGCTACTTAGGAGGTCGCACGGTGGTATTCATTACGTAATCTGATGCAATAGCTTTGTTGCACTTACAGGGTGTCCAGCTAAGGGTTTTACACTTTTTGAAATTTTTTGTTTTTTGTTTTAATGATAATGTGGTCCAATTGTGATTATATGGGGCTCTCATGACTAGTGTGTGTAGCCATTCATTTGTTTTTCTTTTGTTTATTTTCAATTGCCAATAATTATACGTCAATAACAAGATGGTTGGAAACTTGTCCTCGGAGCAAAGAAAGGGGATCTTAAAGTGTTACTGGAAATGTGAAAGCATGAAAGAAGTGCAGAGCCTCTAGCGGGCAGGTTTGATATTAATCCAGCATTAAGTGTAACAATTACGAAATTATGCGATAAATTTGAGAGGGAAGGAGGTCTGCATGACTTGAAGAAGGGATGCTGTAACAGGAAGAAATCAGTAGCGGACGAAAGAGAGGTGGACTTAGTGGCACAAGATCTCTAAGTCCATACGGCAAGCTTCGTGTGAATCAGGCGTAAGCAAATCAAGTGTTCACCGCATTTTAGAGCAAGCAACATGGAAACACTATATTCCCATGTTGCTTCACGCGATGAAGAAGGACGGAACGGATAGGCGCCTGGCAGTTTTTGAATGGATTTCCGATAATGAACAGCAGATTGATGCCATTGAGTGGTCTGATGAGGCGACGTTTCATCTGAATGGAAATACAACTGTATGTGCTTGGCAAGAGATAATCCCTATGTTACGTTGTGTGTGTTATTATGTATGTCAGAGGACTTATAGGGCCATTCGTTTTTGAAAGAATACATTTAAAGTACTCTAAAACACTGCAAGAGCCAATTTTACCAACTGTTCATTAACTTTGCCGAGATGATTTTTTTTTCCAACTAGACAGTGCACTCTCACATTACCATCGTAACATGCGGCGATCCCTAGATGAAATGTTTGTTGAGAGGTGGATACGCCGACGAAGAAGCGTTGAATTTCCACCCAGACGTCCAGATCTAACACCGTTAAACTTCTTTCTGTGGGTAACTGTGAAGGACACCGTCTGCACTACAAAGCCACATACCCTGGATGACATGAGAGAGGGGATTGTGACCACCTATGAATTCGTTCCATTGACAACCACAAGAGGACATTTCGAAAACCTTCAACAGTAAAACATAAGTAATGTCGTCGCCATCTTTCTGACTTTCAGAGAAGGAAGAAACCAGCAATAGCTGGATGAACTCTTAAGCTCTGTGATTTAAACAACTCTACTTCTTAACATTTCTCTGCCAAACTGTTAAGTAAAGCTTCCTCATCTGTCCACAACTGAGCGACCTGATTTACTAAAGATCGTATAGCACGAGTTCTGGTGACAACTTGTGTCTCCGATTTTGCCTTTGCGTCGTTGGTACTTGTTTCAAACTAATGATTCTCACAGCTCAACAGTAGCACTACTAGTATTCACCTCCTTCCTCTTTTTTGTCATGGGCCCCCTGCCCTCTCTACACTGTCTGGCTGCAGGTCCGAAACGACTGCAGGTCAAATAAATTACTCTGCTGATGAGGCATAGGGTGTAGAATGCCCAGACAAATTACGTTGCATACAACAAACAGGTACTAACCATTCATCCCTAGTATTCCCTATAAATTGTAATAAATCTACTGACTCCTCTGGTTTTACTAAAAGTAGCTTTTACATAATCATGATCCCTGTACTTCGACCCCATTATTATCACCACAAAACAGCAAAAAAATTGGTCTCACTTACTGCAAACGACGACACTGTGAGCCGTGGCTCAGACGGCGTGCTGCAGGGTTGACACGCCCTCCCCTGTAGGCTGTGATAACGTCGGCAACGCTGACATCACGCTGAAGAGTGAGAATGGTGAGTTACTGATGGGGTAGAGTTGTCCACGGTACAAAATCTGTTGACATCAACCAATATCTGTGTTATTTTGAAGAGATGAGGCCACTATAACTGTAAGTCCTTTATTTATAGTTACGATTGGTTCCACAGGTTTATTATCAGTGATACATATTACTTTGTGGCTCAGTGAGGCCAACACATCTCTCCCCCTTGACCTTGCCTGGCGGCAGTGAAATATGGGTGGTGGTGCCCATCTACAATGCTGTGTTGGAGGCCGATGATGCCAACTGGAGGCTCGTCGACAGTTTCCAGCCTTCTAGGCCATTGCCGTGGTGTCAGCTGTGCACTGCTTTTCTCAGTGATGGTGATGGCTCCTCTGAACTACCACCTCTGGCCCGCACGCATTCACTGCAGTGAGGTAAACAAACTACTCTGCTTTGGACTCAGCTAATTGCCCCTGGACAGGTGTCAGATAGTGGCTGGCACTGTGGCAAAGAGTCGACTTTAGAAGTAAGTGCTGGTGGTAGCAAGCGATGGTAGCATTAAGTCCCACGAGGAACATAGCACCGAAGGCAGATGGTGCAACCCTCACATGAACCCAAGGCTGTGATGCTCCATCATCCCACAGCACAGTAAACCCCGTCGTGGTGGTGGTGCTGCAGTACTCACGGCGATATGGAGATGCAGACTGGATGACGAGTCAATGGCGAATCTGCTCTGCTTCAAAATTCAGCACTATTTATACCTTTTTCAAGTACATTTCTTGTTCTTAAACCTGCTGGTTCATAAAAGAGATCACATTGGTGCAGTGATGTCACCTCATCCATTGCGGCGGTCATTGCTGTGCTGTGCTGTTTGCTGCTTCAGTCGTCTGCCTTCATTACGCAACCCGGTTGCCTGTCTATTTATACTGTCCTAAATGTCACCACATGGACGACTTACAGCCTGTGGTGGCTGATGCAGTCCTTCTTTTGGCTAATTTACCACTTTGTATTATTTCTCGACAAACGTTAGACCATGGTGTTACAATATTCACACTGTGCTCACGCAAATAGCCAAAAAGTCACAGCATGTAGCTTTAATATAAGGATGTAAGCAGCTCAGTCTGTCTTCCGCAATTAGTCTACGATGATGATTGAAGCAGAAGAAATGAAATAAAATTCGTGCTGCAGCAAGGACTCGAACCCGCGTTTTTTGCTTGTTAGGCAGAAAGGGTAGCCCTTACACCACCACAATACTATGGTTAAAAAGCGCTTTACGAACTACCGAAGTCAGTGCCCTCCCCAACGAAACTTCATAGCTTCCGCTTATTTTCCCTTACATTGTCACTACTGCCAGGGCTCTTCGGCATTGGAATAGCACCCCAGCGTTGGCCGTAATGGGAAAGTTCTGTACCATAGATGATCTTATAGATGTCACAATTATATCTCTCCCTGAGCAGCAAGAAGACCCGGGTTCGAGTCCCGACCGCAGCACTAATTTTAATTCATTTCTTCTGCTTCAGTCAATATCGTAGATAAAAAAGGGACTTAAACGTGTCAGGGAAAAATATAATTATAAGATCACCTATGGTACAGGACTTTCCCATTACGTCCAACGCTGGGGTGCTATTCCAATGCCGGAGAGCCGTGGCAGTAGTGACAATGTAAGCGAAAATAAATAGAAGATATGAAATGAAGTTTGCGGTGGGGAGGGCACTCAACTTTCGTAGTTAGTCCAGAAATGTCCATCCTAGTGCTGTGGAGCTGTAATTGTTAGCATTTCTGCCTACCAAACAAAAAAAGCGAGGTTCGAGTCTTGTTCGCAGCAAAAATTTTAATTCAGTTCTTCCGCTTCAGTCATTATCGTAAATAAAGGACTTAAATGTTTCAGGAAAAATATAAATATAAGATCTATAAGTAATGCAGTCATTTAAATTCTCCACACTGGAATGTTTAATGATTTCAACAGCACTTCTAAGCTACGTGATGTTCTAAGCCTATATTTACAAATACAGATCCACTTGCAGTAAAATTGCACGTATTGGTGAACAGCGGTATTCTGCTAGAACTTAGCACAGACTTCAGTTCTGGTTGCGGCTGGGCTACATCATAGTAGGATGGCAGCTGATGCAATAACTGGGAAGAAATCCTATGCAGACTGATGGCTGCTGCTGAGGCTCTAGTCCATTTCATAACACCTTCATGTCCTCATCCAGCATCAGATCATGGTCTGTAACAATAATAGCAGAAATAAAACCCACATATAAAGGAACACATAATAGTAATAATAATAATAATAATAATAATAATAATTGTTATTATTATTATTATTATTTGGAGGAGGATGGACAAAATGCTTGCAGATAGTCTTGTTCTCTTCAACTGATCGCGTGCTGCTGCCGACGTTTTGTTCTAGTCATATCACTACAAAGTGCAGATAACAAACGATGATGATACACAATCCAATTAGAAAAATTAAAATTGCTCGATAGGGGCGCGGGGGGAGTTGAGACTGCACGTCATTGGCCGAAACGTTGGTGCTCCAGGGCCTCACAATTATTTGGTCATGATGTCGACGTACATATGTAACGATGTTGACCACAGGGGGATGGGAAAAGTAGGAGGGGATCCTGGGAAATAGGGATAAAGGAGGAAATTCCAGTAATGCTGATACTGACGTCAGAAATTTCAGGAATACTGACGTTAACATCAACAACATTTGAGCAAGGAACCGTAGTGACTCGCTAGGCCTTTAATAGATTGTGGCACAGAGGATAAATTCAAGGATGACTACATAAGGGCTGCATTAGATGTGGAGTCTATAGCAGAAAAATCTGTATAGAACAAAAGCGAATCGAAGGTACAAGTCTGCTTATACTGGAGACAAACATCGCGAAACATCCCCCCTTACACTATAAAGCTTTGGTGATTGGAACAGCGGGCTGGTCGAGGAGGTGTATCTTGATCAAAACTGGGAATTACACCAGTGTAACTTCAATAAACGTTTTTAATAATCCTTTTATTATTCCGCTAAAATTATATCTGTTATAAAATATCTTAGAAACGATGACAACGAAATTACGAATTTGGATTTTCCAAGCTGCAGCGTAGAAAGTAATTCTTTTAATTTGATGTAAATTCTAAGTCCGCAAACTTTGTAGACACTGCGACGTAGGGGGGTGGGGGTGGGGTGGGGGGTTTCTATTGAGGAAAACTGACTTAGAGCGAAGGCAATAAACATTTAACAGAAACATAGAGCTGTTGTATTAGTGAACGTGGACTGGCAGTTCAGCACAGACAAACATTCTAATAGAATACGTAAATGAAAAAATAACACGCCTCTGATTTTTTTTGAGTCGTCAGTTTTCTGAATAATTTGATGCGGCCCGCCAGGAAATCCTCTCCTGTACAAACTTCTTCATCTCAGAGTAGCACTTGCAACCTACGTCCTCAACTATTTGCAGGATGTATTCCAGCCTCTGTCTAACTCTGCAGTCTTTGCAATCTAAAGCTCCCTCTAGTACCATGGAAATCATTACCTGGTGTCTTAACAGATGTCCTAGCATCCTGTTCCTTCTCCTTGTAGTGTTTTCCACATACTCCTTTCCTCTCCTCATTCCTTACCTTATCAGTCTACCTAATTTTCGACACCTCAAATGCTTCGACTCTCTTCTGTTCCGGTTTTCGCGCAGTCCATGTTTCATTACCAGACGTACATTCTCAGACATTTATCCCTCAATTTAAGGCCCATGTGTGATACTAGCAGACTTCTTTTGGCCAGGAATGCCCGTTTTGCCAGTGATAGTCTGCTTTTGGTGTCCTCGTTGCTCCGTCCGTCACGCGTTATTTTGTTGCCTAGGTAGGAGAATTCCTTAACTTCATCTTCTTCGTGACCATCAATCCTGATGTTAAGTTCCTCGCTGTTTTCATTCCTGCTACTTCTCATTACATTCGTCTTTCTCCGATTTACTCTCAATCCCTATTCTGTACTCATTAGACTGTTCATTTCATTCAGCAGATCATGTAATTCTTCTTCAATTTCACTCAGAATAGCAACGTCATCAGCGAATCGTATCATTGATATCAACGACAACGTTTCACCTCGAATTTTAATCCCAATACTGAACCTTTCTTTCATTTCCATCAATGCTTTCTCAAATGTTTCAAATGGCTCTGTGAACTATGGGACTTAATATCTGAGGTCATCAGTCCCCTAGAACTTAGAACTACTTAAATATAACTAACCTAAGGACATCACACACATCCATGCCCGAGGCAGGATTCGAACGTGCGGCCGAAGCGGTCGCGCGGTTCCAGACTGTAGCGCCTAGAACCGCTCGGCCACCCCGGCCGGCAATGCTTTCTCGATATACAGATTGAACGGTAGGGGCGAAAGACTGCATCCCTGTCTTACACAATTTTTAGTTCCAACACTTCGTTCTTGGTCGTTCACGCCTATTATTCCCTCTTGTACATATTATTTATTACATTCCAGCTAAATATTCCAGAACCCGAGTCGAGAACAGCTACCAACATGATTAACGTAGAACTAAATATTCTCGGAGTAGTGAAGCAATTTAAATCACTTAATAAAAGCAAGTCTTCTGGTCCAGACTGTATAACAATTAGGTTCCTTTAGGAGTATGCTGATGCATTAGCTCCATACATAACAATTATATACAACCGTTCACTCGACGAAAGATCCGTACCCAAAGACTGGAAAGTTGCACAGGTCACACCAATATTCAAGAAAGGTAGTAGAAGTAATCCACTGTATTACAGGCCCATATCGTTAACGTCGATATGCAGCAGGATTCTGGAACATATATTGTGTTCGAACGTTATCAATTACCCCGAAGAAAACGGTCTATTTACACACAGTCACCATGGGTTTAGAAAACATCGTTCCTGTGAAACACAACTGACTCTTTATTCACATGGAGTGTTGAGTGCTATTGACAAGGGATTTCAGATCGATTCCGTATTTCTTGATTTCCGAAAGGCTTTTGACACGGTACCACACAAGGGGCTCGTGGTGAAACTGCGTGCTTATGGAATATCGTCTCAGTTATGTGACTGTATTTGTGGATTTCTGGCATTCCCCAAGGTAGTGTTATAGGACTTATCTATATAAACGATTTGGGAGACAATCAGAGCAGCCGTCTTCGGTTGTTTGCAGATGACGCTGTCGTTTTTCGACTAATAAAGTCATCAGAAGATCAAAACAAACTGAAAAACAATTTAAAAAAGATATTTGAATGGTGCGAAAAGTAGCAGTTGATCCTAAATAACGAAAAGTGTAAGGTCATCCACATGAGTGCTAAAAGGAACTCGTTAAACTTCGGTTACACGATAAATCAGTCTAATCTAAAAGCCGTAAATTCAACTAAATGCCCAGATATTACAGTTAAGAACAACTTAAATTGGAAGGAACGCATAAAAAATCTTGTGGGGAAAGCTGCGTTTTATTGGCAGGACACTTAGAAAATGTAAGAGATCTACTAAGGAGACTGCCTACACTACGCTTGTCCGTCCTCTTTTAGAATACTGCTGCGCAGTGTGGGATCCTTACCAGATAGGACTGACGGAGTACATCGAAAAAGTTCAAAGAAAGGCAGCACGTTTTGTATTATCGCGAAATATGGGAGAGAGTGTCACAGAACTGGTACAGGATTTGGGCTGGATATCATTAAAAGAAAGGTGTTTTACGTTGCGACGGAATCTTCCCACGAAATTCCAATCACGAACTTTCTCCTCCGAATGCGAAAATATTTTGTTGACACCGACCTACATAGGGAGAAACGATCACCACAATAAAATGGAAATCAGAGGTCGTACGGAGAGATATAGTGTTCATTTTTTCCGAGCGCTATATGAGATGGAATAATAGAGAATTGTGAAGATGGTTCGATGACCCCTCTGCTACGCACTTAAATGTGATTTGCAGAGTATCCATGTAGATGTAGATGTAGAAAAGGTTGTTATTCAGGATTCTGACAATTGGTCGCATTAATGTGGCTGGCAGTGTACATTCGGTATTTCGTACCGGCATGCTTGCTCAAGTTTTGTACTTGTTATGAGCAATACGAGTGTAACTAACGGTCATCGAACGAAATATTAGTCGCCCATTTAGAAGATCGCTCAGGTCACTTTGCAGCGCCGTGTGGTGTGAGAAATTAGAGGTTCTGCGCATCAGTCCAGTCAGAAGACCGATGACATCTGAGTCGTTTCGGCTCGTTTTCTGAGCTGTTATATATTTGCTTACTGGCGCAATCCGTTTTCCTGTCACGCCACGCTTCGGTCTTGTAGTCGGATCTTTGGTTAGCGTGAGTTGGAGCCAGTTTGTTGACAGACGGTAGGGCAGTGAAAGAGTGGACGTGTGACGAACGGTGAGCGTACAGTTGCGGGGCCTGATCGGCGGTTGTTCCTCTAAGTGGCTGGCCGCTTCAACAGGGCCGTGTTTGAGTGGAGTGTTGGGCTCTACGCTGTTGCGCAGGAGTGAGTACCTGGATTTGGGAGTGACCGTCTGCTGATGAGGGCGTCGTGGTCACGTTGATTTTCTCCTGTAACCTCTAGCCCTACCTTAGACTTGCTGCTGTTAAGCTGGTTTGCCCACTGTTTTCCGCCACTCCGCACTCATGGTACTAAATTCGCCCCCTCCTCTCTGTGAACTCCCTTTATGGATGATATATTTGAGTGTATTAAAACCGTGTTTTTCGTTTTACTGCAGTCTCTTCAGAATTTCAGGGACCTTTGTCATCATTGTTTGGGTGTGAGCTTGGTTGTCAAATTAATGTGTTTGTAATACTCGTACGTTCTAGGGCATACTCGACCACTGAGGTCGAATATCGAGCCTGACCTTTTAAGGTGGCAAGTTCTCGCTTGCCCGACTTAAGCATGAATTGCAAAATCGGGTATGAACGTGGTGAGCAAACGCCAGCAGTCCTATGAATGTTGGCTCGTTTTCCTTACTGATGTTGGAAGGTCTTCGTGAGATCCAGCACTTCTCTTATAAGAAGGAATTTGTTGTTAACATTTGTATATTTTATTACTATTGTGATCTCATGCTTTGGTATTAGCGCTCAAGCATTTCTTACTACTTCTTCAGTTTGCCTCAGTAAATTTGTTTTTTAGGGGTCTTGCTAACAGTTGGCTCCTTAATCAAATTAATTGTTACGTCTGGTAGTTACTGATAAACGATTAAACGGTTGATCACCTTTGTTTTAATTATGCAGTCATTGTAACACTTAGAGTTTGGTCGTGTCTGGAGCTGGATTACCATTTTATATTCTTGTTTCGGAACTTACTTTTGATGCTCAGTCTTGCATGAGTTACATGTTTGTTTCAGTCAGTAAAATTCTTCTGGGTTTGTGACCGCATTATCAATATGTAAAACTACCGACGTTTCGGTCACTGTTGCAAGTGGCCTTCTTCAGGGTGTTTTTGTTTACTGCTAAATGAGAAAACTTTGTTTCTAATTTGCCTGCAGACGTGTCTGTTATCTAATACTGATAGGCTGTTAAGGATGGAGGGGAGGGATGTAAGAAGTCATTCACTGGTGTTTTTACTATTTATTTTCATTGGTGGAAATCCGACGTTTTGATAGCATTACTACTTGTGATTGGTGTAAATCGGCATATGGAAAACCAGCCGGCAGTTGTGACGTGCGCTGTTTTCCAGTTTTCCAGCGCCGACTGAGGCACGCCAGTACTGTACGTGCCTGCAGCGGCTGCGGCTGCGGTCTCCCGCGCGCCCGTGTCTATTGTCTTACGTCAGCTGTCGTGCCGTAACGCTATTATTGTTGGCAGCCAAGACGTCGGAAGTCGATACCCGTCTTCTCGGTTCATGTTGGTGGGTCGCTTGGCTATTTCTGTTGCCTCTCTAATCTTCCTCCTGAAAGTAAGAGGCTGTTTGGCCAGTACGTGAGCTTCGCCAACATCAGTCTGTTCGCCACGCTCGTCCTGGTGTTCTGCCACCGCTGACGCGATATGTTGTGTTAGTCGCATATATCTTTCGTGTTCAGATATTCGTGTGCTGATGGGTCGTCTCGTCTCGCCTACACACACTAATCCATATTCGCACCTGATTTCTTAAACTCCAGCAGCATGTTGTTTTTCAACTGCTTCTTCCGTTGTGCGAAGAAGATCTTTAATTCTGTTGCTACTTCTGCTTGATGCCTGCTCGGCAGAGAATTTTGCCCACCCATTCCGTGGTACCTCGCACATATGGTAATACAGCGATATTTTGTGCTTCCTTCTGGTCTCCTCTGTTGCCTTCATTCTTTGTCGCCATAGTTTTTTCTATTATGGCGTGTACTGTACGTGTTTGCGGAGTGGTGTTCCGCCTCCGGTCTTGTGGCAGCCACTGAGGCAGCACAGCCTCCTCGATTGCTACGGCATCTCTCTATAAGTTAAGTTCTTAATCTTTATAGCATTCGGAGTCAAGTTTAAATCAAAGTAGCGAGGCCTTGTCTTGTTATTGCTGCCTTAAAATTTGCTTTGGTTTGGAGATTTTCGATCCTTTATTGTGGATTGCTGAACCTGTTCCAAAATTGTTAGCACCAAAAAAGGCGCTCCAAATCTTTTGTCGCAATCCCGGACCTGTAAATTTTGAAATACTGTTGCCTCTCCTGTTTGAAAAACTGCTTCTGGGAAAGAGACTCTCCAGATTTGTGAAACACTGAACATGTACACCTTAAAAATTTTGTCACCTCTCCTGTCTGAGAAAGCGCCAATGTCTAAGGGGCTTTAGACTGTCAAATGTTGAACTTCTAAAATTTTGAATATTATTACTTTCCTAAATCCATTCGGTTTCTAAGTTGCAAGCGCGAAAGCACCCTCGAGTTATTTTAATCGTTATCCTGAACCCGTAATTTTTTAAAATAAGGGTCACCTTCCTTGTTTGAAGTTTATTATCTAATGAGTGGTTCTCAAATTTTTATGGTAATGCTCTTTCTGTAATTGTAGAGAAGTCACATTTGCCTGGTGAAAATTTTACGAGTGCTTAAAAGACTCTCGACTTGTATTTTACGAATGTTGAACTTGTTATTTAATAGAGGCTATACTTTGGCTGTACATAATATAAATGTATTGCAGCTGCTTCAAGGGGTATTTAAACCACCTTATGTAACTTGTATTAACTTGCCTTAAACATACTGTTCTGTCAAGGCTACCTTATTGAGAGTTTTGTCTTTCTGGTTTGTCGCCCTGCAAACAGTCTCAAACAGTTACAATTGAGAGCAATAAATGGCTTTCCGTAAGTCAACTAACACCTTCCTTGCGCCCGTTAAGTTATTGTTATATCCTGTGGAATAGCCTGAGTTCTCAACCTCCCCACCCAAAAGAAGGAATATGTTGTGGAACTGGTACCAAACAGTCTCGTGACCCTCCATTGTTGACATGTCATGGCAGTCAAGTGACGTGTACGGAATCAGCGCAGTTATACGGGCTGCCATGGAGATGTAACAGAATGGCAGAAAAAAACTATCGTGCATGCGGTACCCATGACTGCACCGTGAATTAAATTTATCGGGTTTTTTCGGCGGACTGTTCAACGTGTTTGCGTAGAATGGTGTACCACGACGGAAGAACAATGGTCGAGTAAAAAGGCGAGTGTCACGGCTGTCAATGATAATAGGTTTCACATGGGCTTACATTTTCGACAAAAATCATCAGCAATGATGGCCGAATACTTCGGCATAAGAAATCATCCTTGTCCTGCCAGTTGCCTTGTCAAAGAGGACAGAGAAACGGAAAGAGGTTCAGTGCACTCTCTTGCCATCGGGGGGGTAACTGCCCTCAAAAGGTGCAAGAATCACTAATGATGAACGGCATGAGGATGCAGAAGGCAATGGATAAAACTACATTAAAGACACAATGTTATCGACAAGACGTGGCCTTTGATTGAAAATGTGTGATGATAATTTCCGCGTAGGCAAAAGATTCCTGACAAGTAGCCCATTCGGATTTCCAGGAGGGGCTGTCAGGGGGAGGTAACCATAAGACAGCCAACGGAAGGATAACGTTCTAAGAGTTTCGGAGTGGAATGCCAGAAGTTTGAACGTGGCAGAGAAATTGAAAGATCTGCGTAAGGAAATGATAAGGCTCAGTCTAAATATATGGGGGTCATTGAAGTGAAAAGGAGAGAAGACAAGCATTTCTTATCAGATGAGTGTAGAATAATATCAGCAGCAGCAGAAAATGGTATAATGGGATTAGGATTCGTTATGAGTAGAAAGGTAAAGCAGAGAGTAAGTTACTGTGAACAGTTCTGTGACAGGGCTGTTCTCATCAGTACCGACAGCAAATAAACACACTCAACAATAGTTCAGACATTATTACTGCTGATGTAGCCAGCAGTAGATGAAGAGGTAGGGAAAGTATATGATGATATTGAACAGATAATTCAGTACATAAAGGGAGATGAAAACGTAGTAGTAATGGACCTTGCCGTTGGTGGGGAGGCTTGCGTGCCTCAGCGATACAGATAGCCGTACCGTAGGTGCAACCACAACGGAGGGGTATCTGTTGAGAGGCCAGACAAACGTGTGGTTCCTGAAGAGGGGCAGCAGCCTTTTCAGTAGTTGCAAGGGCAACAGTCTGGATGATTGACTGATCTGGCCTTGTAACAATAACCAAAACGGCCTTGCTGTGCTGGTACTGCGAACGGCTGAAAGCAAGGGGAAACTACAGCCGTAATTTTTCCCGAGGGCATGCAGCTTTACTGTATGATTACATGATGATGGCGTCCTCTTGGGTAAAATATTCCGGATGTAAAATAGTCCCCCATTCGGATCTCCGGGCGGGGACTACTCAAGAGGATGTCGTTATCAGGAGAAAGAAAACTGGCGTTCTACGGATCGGAGCGTGGAATGTCAGATCCCTTAATCGGGCAGGTAGGTTAGAAAATTTAAAAAGGGAAATGGATAGGTTGAAGTTAGATATAGTGGGAATTAGCGAAGTTCGGTGGCAGGAGGAACAAGACTTCTGGTCAGGTGACTACAGGGTTATAAACACAAAATCAAATAGGGGTAATGCAGGAGTAGGTTTAATAATGAATAGGAAAATAGGAATGCGGGTAAGCTACTACAAACAGCATAGTGAACGCATTATTGTGGCCAAGATAGATACAAAGCCCACACCTACTACAGTAGTACAAGTTTATATGCCAACTAGCTCTGCAGATGACGAAGAAATTGAAGAAATGTATGATGAAAGAAAAGAAATCATTCAGATTGTGAAGGGAGACGAAAATTTAATAGTCATGGGTGACTGGAATTCGAGTGTAGGAAAAGGGAGAGAAGGAAACATAGTAGGTGAATATGGATTGGGGGACAGAAATGAAAGAGGAAGCCGCCTGGTAGAATTTTGCACAGAGCACAACATAATCATAACTAACACTTGGTTTAAGAATCATGAAAGAAGGTTGTATACATGGAAGAACCCTGGAGATACTAAAAGGTATCAGATAGATTATATAATGGTAAGACAGAGATTTAGGAACCAGGTTTTAAATTGTAAGACATTTCCAGGGGCAGATGTGGACTCTGACCACAATCTATTGGTTATGACCTGTAGATTAAAACTGAAGAAACTGCAAAAAGGTGGGAATTTAAGGAGATGGGACCTGGATAAACTAAAAGAACCAGAGGTTGTACAGAGATTCAGGGAGAGCATAAGGGAGCAATTGACAGGAATGGGGGAAATAAATACAGTAGAAGAAGAATGGGTAGCTTTGAGGGATGAAGTAGTGAAAGCAGCAGAGAATCAAGTAGGTAAAAAGACGAGGGCTAGTAGAAATCCTTGGGTAACAGAAGAAATATTGAATTTAATTGATGAAAGGAGAAAATACAAAAATGCAGTAAGTGAAACAGGCAAAAAGGAATACAAACGTCTCAAAAATGAGATCGACAGGAAGTGCAAAATGGCTAAGCAGGGATGGCTAGAGGACAAATGTAAGGATGTAGAGGCCTATCTCACTAGGGGTAAGATAGATACCGCCTACAGGAAAATTAAAGAGACCTTTGGAGATAAGAGAACGACTTGTATGAATATCAAGAGCTCAGATGGAAACCCAGTTCTAAGCAAAGAAGGGAAAGCAGAAAGGTGGAAGGAGTATATAGAGGGTCTACACAAGGGCGATGTACTTGAGGACAATATTATGGAAATGGAAGAGGATTTAGATGAAGATGAAATGGGAGATACGATACTGCGTGAAGAGTTTGACAGAGCACTGAAAGACCTGAGTCGAAACAAGGCCCCCGGAGTAGACAATATTCCATTGGAACTACTGACGGCCGTGGAAGAGCCAGTCCTGACTAAACTCTACCACCTGGTGAGCAAGATGTATGAAACAGGTGAAATACCCTCAGACTTCAAGAAGAATATAATAATTCCAATCCCAAAGAAAGCAGGTGTTGACAGATGTGAAAATTACCGAACTATCAGCTTAATAAGTCACAGCTGCAAAATACTAACACGAATTCTTTACAGACGAATGGAAAAACTAGTAGAAGCCAACCTCGGGGAAGATCAGTTTGGATTCCGTAGAAACACTGGAACACGTGAGGCAATACTGACCTTACGACTTATCTTAGAAGAAAGATTAAGGAAAGGCAAACCTACGTTTCTAGCATTTGTAGACTTAGAGAAAGCTTTTGACAATGTTGACTGGTATACTCTCTTTCAAATTCTAAAGGTGGCAGGGGTAAAATACAGGGAGCGAAAGGCTATTTACAATTTGTACAGAAACCAGATGGCAGTTATAAGAGTCGAGGGAGATGAAAGGGAAGCAGTGGTTGGGAAGGGCGTAAGACAGGGTTGTAGCCTCTCCCCGATGTTGTTCAATCTGTATATTGAGCAAGCAGTAAAGGAAACAAAAGAAAAATTCGGAGTAGGTATTAAAATTCATGGAGAAGAAATAAAAACTTTGAGGTTCGCCGATGACATAGTAATTCTGTCAGAGACAGCAAAGGACTTGGAAGAGCAGTTGAATGGAATGGACAGTGTCTTCAAAGGAGGATATAAGATGAACATCAACAAAAGCAAAACAAGGATAATGGAATGTAGTCTAATTAAGTCGGGTGATGCTGAGGGAATTAGATTAGGAAATGAGGCACTTAAAGTAGTAAAGGAGTTTTGCTATTTGGGGAGCAAAATAACTGATGACGGTCGAAGTAGAGAGGATATAAAATGTAGGCTGGCAATGGCAAGGAAAGCGTTTCTGAAGAAGAGAAATTTGTTAACATCCAGTATTGATTTAAGTGTCAGGAAGTCATTTCTGAAAGTATTTGTATGGAGTGTAGCCATGTATGGAAGTGAAACATGGACGATAAATAGTTTGGACAAGAAGAGAATAGAAGCTTTCGAAATGTGGTGCTACAGAAGAATGCTGAAGATTAGATGGGTAGATCACATAACTAATGAGGAAGTATTGAATAGGATTGGGGAGAAGAGAAGTTTGTGGCACAACTTGACCAGAAGAAGGGATCGGTTGGTAGGACATGTTCTAAGACATCAAGGGATCACCAATTTAGTATTGGAGGGCAGCGTGGTGGGTAAAAATCGTAGAGGGAGACCAAGAGATGAATACACTAAGCAGATTCAGAAGGATGTAGGTTGCAGTAGGTACTGGGAGATGAAAAAGCTTGCACAGGATAGAGTAGCATGGAGAGCTGCATCAAACCAGTCTCAGGACTGAAGACCACAACAACAACAACAATGGGAGATTGAAATGCGGTGTAGGGGAAGGAATAGAAGAAAGGGTTATGGCAGAATATGAGCTTGGCAGTAGGAATAAGAGAGGCCAAAAATAGTAGGTTAAGGCCAGCACTTTCGCAATTCTGATGTCAAATTGACAACAAATTGACACAAATTAATTAAATTGATAAATTAATTTCCCCCACTCCCACCTCCCCTTCCCCCCCCCCCCCCCCCCCCCCCCCCGCAGAAGGCGTTGAGTGTTTTCTCCGGCTGGCACATGGATCCCCACCCCCCTCCCCCACCTACCCTATTGGTGGGAATGTCGAATTTTGGTGGGAATTACAAATTTTGGCGGGAATTTCGGCAATGGCTCCCAATACTGTCTGGCCTCCCACCCCACCCCCATCTGGGAATTGGCAGGAAATTCTAAATGGCGGTGCCCTTTCCAGGCTTGAACCGTGGTCCTTCTGAATGTGCCGGCCCAGAGGTTCTAGGCGCTTCAATCCGGAACCGCGCGACTGCTACGGTCGCAGGTTCGAATCCTGCCTCGGGCATGGATGTGTGTGATGTCCTTAGGTTAGTTAGGTTTAAGTAGTTCTAAGTTCTAGGGGACTGATGACCTCAGATGTTAAGTCCCATAGTGCTCAGAGCCATTTGAACCATTTTTGAACCTTCTGAATGTATAGCCCAAATGCATCCCCCCCCCCCCCATAACACAATTATAACACCAGAGGCGCTTGAAATTGGTAGTAGTCAATAGGAACGTAGCATCCAATCACAATGGGAAAGAAGGCAGGACCAGAAGGTCTGCAGCCTCAGTTGCAGTCAGTCAGTCAGAATGAAGTACCACTTGAGATCATCCAACACTGCCCATCAGCAGCAGCAGATAATACGAAGAAGCCATGGAAGAGTAAGTATCCCTTTCTTAATGTCTGTGTTTACTGTCGTGTAAGGAAGATGAAGTCTTTGAGCTGCTATTATCGTAACGGTTTTCTTCTTTTCTCATCAGTGGATGTGACGTCCTCCAGCCTGTCAGGGTCTGCAGCAGTGTCGTGTCCCAGTCCTGTCGGAGCACACAGCTGTGGTGGTACCCTGGGTGCCTGTCACGTGCATGGTCAGCTTGTGTGATCAGGACAATGAGCTGTTACCGTTTGTTGAAGACACCTAGCCAGCCCCTGACGCAGAAGTATACCCGGGGCCCTAATCAGGTTGACATAGGTCGGCACTGGACCCATCATACGCGCCATTGCAGAGTATTCCAGTGATACTGCATGGACAAAGTGAGGATGTAGTGGATGAGAATATACCAATTAATCAATGTGCACCACAACTGTTCATTTCAGTGTATAATTTAACTGCTTGTGGTTCAGAGCTTTTACATATTGGTATAGAAGGATCTACAGGCTGAGAGTGGCGTGTTGTGATACAGAATGCAACTACAAATGTTCCAGTGCGGTTTACAGAGGTGGAATGGGATGAAACTTGTCGTGCAAAAACCTACATCAAGCAGCAATTGACCACTGAGTATCATTCGAGCCATACTTCTCAGGACATTTACGGAGATGCTCTAACCCAATCCATTACAGCAGTGTTACGATGAGTCTGCACTCTTGAAACCAGGTGACACATCCATTTATCTGCAGCACTCTACTGTTACAAACTTGTTCTGTTTACAGATGGTGCTGTCCATTGATTGTAAAGACTGAACATTTTGCTGTCTTGTGTTAGCTGTGTATAGGGACATGGCAGAGTAGCTTTGTGTGCATGTGCTTGACTTCGAACAGTGGGTTGATATGGTGTCAGCGGAAACTAATGCACTACCAATAAATTTGAGAGAAATATATGTTGAATTCTGTGCTTGCAGAAAGGCTTTATTTTCTGTATTCTGTACTGGTGTTAAGATAAAGGAAGAACCTGTTGATAATGGTGTCCTGTGTATGATTACTGAGTAAAAATATACATAACTATGTATGTGCTTTTATTTCTTAATTCTTATTATGTTGTAAGTTCTAAAGCTATTGCCATCAGTATTTTAACTGCAGACATGCAACAGCGTAAAATTATATCATTTAACTAAATTCTCCATAAGACAAATGTTCTCATGTCACTGCTACCAGATCCAGATGGAGTTCACTTTGAGCATGTATGCATATTTTCAGAAACGCCATTTCAGACCAAATATCAACTATTACAGGAGATACTGCAGAGTGTAAATGCTGTGACACACAGGACATTCAGTGAAAGCAGTGATACCCCTTCACCAGAAAAAGTACACCCAAACACAGTGTTCATATTTGACGACGTTGCTGTGGAAAAAACAAGATCGAACTATGCGATATTTCCGTTTTTGTCGCCATATCACTGTTGATGTATTTTATCTGAGTGAGACATATTCCCGAGTTCCCAAAACAGCTAGTGAGGGGCAATGTTTACCTAGTTATAGCGTTCAAACACAACAATCTGAATTTTAAACACCTTTACCAGGGCCGGCCGAAGTGGCCGTGCGGTTAAAGGCGCTGCAGTCTGGAACCGGAAGACCGCTACGGTTGCAGGTTCGAATCCTGCCTCGGGCATGGATGTTTGTGATATCCTTAGGTTAGTTAGGTTTAAATAGTTCTAAGTTCTAGGGGACTAATAACCTCAGCAGTTGAGTCCCATAGTGCTCAAAGCCATTTGAACCACCTTTACCAGGCTCAGGTAGGAACTGACATATCATTCAATGATTTTGTAGAGATACATGCAGATTACTGGAATCACTCACACTATGGGTTTCTCATTACTGACAAAACAAGAAAACTGAATGTTGGCAGCTACAGACGAAACTTCCAGGAGTTCCTATATATACATAGCCATGGAAAGAGCTGAGTACATCAGGATACACAACACCATGAATAAATTCGCACACATGCTAGGAACTCGGTCTGATAAGATGAGTCTGCATAGACAAAACATTCGTTGTACATGGACGCAAAAATTAAAACTCCCTAAGTAAAGTCGGAGGCGTAAGTAAGGACTAGAGGCGTATTGTCATAGCCTTCTGAGACTCAACAGTACTCTGAATGATCTGGTTAATGCAATCGAAAAGAAAGTAAAAGACTTAACTGGAGGAGAAATAGAAATAGTTGTTACTGAGAAGGGGACATTGTACGAACGGTTAATGCAATTGAAAGTAGCGTAGGCTACTTAACTGAAGGGAAAATAGTTGTTACCAAGAAGGGGGAGCAGCATAAGAAGAAGAGCGGATGTCTGGACCTTCATACTACACAGAAGTCCGATTATATACAACAGGATGTCAACTAAGCACAAAGTCATCAAGGCACAGAAGGCCCTTCGAGAGAAGTTATGGTTGCTGAGGTTAGGGCATTTGAAGTGGGAACAGACACTCTGAGCAGCCTTTAAACCAGTTACTGAATCTCTCGATGAACTCTCAGCGAGATTTCATAATGACGATGATGACGCTATTGCAGGTTTCATTAACTGTCAAGCGATGCTAGGATATACAAAACATTTGGTGTCAGTGGTAGAAAACCATACATGTTTGGCACACAGCCTATAATTTTAAATGAGAAAATAATACAGATAGGCGATAGACGGTTTCAAAGAACATCCGGCCTACTGAACCTTATTTTCCTAAGACCCGCAGAAACTGTAAAGTATTCGCCTAAAGATCTGGAAATGCATCGTGAAGTATTGCTTTTGACTGAGCTGCGTAAGACTGTAAAAAGCAATGTGAAATACATATCCATTATAAAACATATACTGGATGGTGAAAAAAGTGGCAATGGTGATGATACTGACATTCGGCATAAAAGAGTGAGCAATATATGTATGTGAGCTAATAAATGGGCTACAACTACTCATGGCATCAGCTGCCGATGGTAATGCAGCTCATTCGAACGAATTTGTTTCATTAATCTCTGAGCTTAGAGAGAGAAGTATCATTGAATCGGTATAGAAACTGTAGTTCGAGAACTACACAAAACAGCACGCGGAACATAATCTCAAAGATATGTTATGATTAAAGGTTTGGATGACCGGTGACAGGCGGATGTTGTCGACATCAGGGAATATTCACGTTTGAATAACGGATTCAAACATATTTCAATGGTAACTGACACTTACTCTAAATTTGCCTGTGTATTACCCGTGAAAACGAAAACAGAGAAGGATGTCGCTCATGTGTTTGAGTGATTGCTGTAGACCGACGTGAATCGAAGCCCAGACAACCAAACGGATCACGACGGAGGGTTTTACGATAGACATTTTAAAACTGTGATGGAGCAGTATGGAATACATCATTGCTCAACATTTACCCACCGAAGGCGAGTACTGTGGAACGTCTGAACAGAACAGTTAAAGCGCAAATGTTAATGCGAATCAATCTTCGTGACTCACACAAATGGAGCGACATCCTCCCGCAAACAATTGCACTGTAGAATCGAAACAAACATCGCACAATAAAAATGAGACCAATCGATGTTCGTGAGAACAGACGTTTACATACAATACACAATCGTATTAAAATGTTAGATCCATTGAAATAGCAATTTAATGTGAGTGATTAGATATGTATTTTAAAAGACAAGACAGCATTTGAGACTTCATAACGCCAAACTGGTCAGCATAGATGTTCACAGACTCCAAAGTGCAGAGAATGAATCCTAGAAACTACCTCTTACAAGAGAGCAGTGGTACTGAAACTGGAGGATGTTTTTACGCAGAAGAGTAAAAAAGTGCTCAGAACCAGATTTGTATATCGTAGAGAGGGTCATACGTCGTCGAGGGAATAGAGCGTTAGTTGCATGGCTTGTTTCTCCCGCATCACAAAACAGCTGGATCGACGCTGACGATTTGCTACATAACAGAGTTCAAAAATGGTTCAAATGGCTCTGAGCACTATGGGACTAAACATCTGAGGTCATCAGTCCCCTAGAACTTAGAACTACTTAAACCTAACTAACCTAAGGACATCACACACGTCCATGTCCGAGGCAGGATTCGAACCTGCGACCGTAGCGGTCGCGCGGTTCCAGACTGAAGCGCCTAGAACCGTTCGGCCACTTCGGCCGGCCATAACAGGGTGTGCAGACGACGACCACCTCAGTAGCGAACCTCATGTGGCAGGAGACGCTTTAGAGGAGGCGGCGGTATCCTCGACAAGCCATTAGTGTAGTCACACATTCCTGGATATAACTACCATGGACCTGGAACAAAACTTCGAAAACGATTGACACACGGTGATAAGGGGATAAATCTGCACAACGAAGCGTGTATGAAACACGACATCGCATAGGCAGCAATTGAAGATCGTCACACCGTCGATCGAATTTTAATTGATACAGCTATACGTGTGAGAATGGATATTGGTATAGGTTAACGCATTGTATCATTTACAGTTTAAAGGACTATGCGTGATAAATTTAAGTTGGGATTGGGTGTGAAAAAGTTCAGCCAAGTTAAGCGCATTGCACGTAGAGCGCTAAGGAATGTCAGCCAAAGGATGCATTAAGAACTACATCCTGACAGCGATGTACGCAGCAGAAAGGAGCGAGGATAAGAAGTTCGATTAAACCACCCGAGAATCTACAGATACTCAGGACGTCGGGTGGAATTATTCCTTTCCTCATTCCTGCCTTAGCCGGTCTTCCAGCGGTGAGTTCACTGGCTGGGGGTGCTGCGGCTATTGCCAGGACAGTCAAGAATGCACAGAGCTCTCGGGAGCAACTTCAGAAGGCACGAAGACATAACCGCATGTTGGAGGCAGCAGCCATCGGAAAAGGGCTACAGTCGAAACTGTACAAGAAAAGACCAGGTCTCTTCATAAACAAAAAGAAAAAGCCTCCTAGAAGTCCTACCGGATAGGGCGCTTCCAAATACAGTTCTCTTTAAGTTTGTTAAGAAGAAATTCAACATTCCGAGATTCCAATGTGTGTTTATGCGGAATACATTACCGAAGCCTATGTGGAAATCAGGAGAAAGCGAAATTGTGAATCTGTATGTAGCAGGAGGACCTTGGTACCATATGTTAAAAAAAGAAATACAAATAACGTCTACTATTTCGGCTCATTCGGTGACTTGCAATCCCCAGAAGACATACAAGGAACTTCACCGGCAGAAGCCATGTACACCTGCGTGGCCATCTGTGCGTCATGTTGCTCCTGACATTTGTGAACGATATACAGGGTGTTACAAAAAGCTAAGGCCAAACTTTCAGGAAACATTCCTCACACACAAATAAAAAAAAGATGTTATGTGGACATGTGTCCGGAAACGCTTAATTTCCATGTTAGAGCTCATTTTAGTTTCGTCAGTATGTACTGTACTTCCTTGATTCACCGCCATGATTTCACACGGGATACTCTACCTGTGCTGCTAGAACATGTGCCTTTACAAGTACGACACAACATGTGGTTCATGCACGATGGAGCTCCTGCACATTTCAGTCGAAGTGTTCGTACGCTTCTCAACAACAGATTCGGTGACCGATGGAATAGTTGAGGCGGACCAATTCCATGGCCTCCACGCTCTCCTGACCTCAACCCTCTTGACTTTCATTTATGGGGGCATTTGAAAGCTCTTGTCTACGGAACCCATCAGCGCATCAGGGATTCCATGCGACGGAGGGTGGATGCATATATCCTCGCTAACGGAGGACATTTTGAACATTTCCTGTAACAAAGTGTTTGAAGTCACGCTGGTACGTTCTGCTGCTGTGTGTTTCCATTCCATGATTAATGTGATTTGAAGAGTAGTAATAAAATGAGCTCTAACATGGAAAGTAAGCGTTTCCGGACACATGTCCACATAACATATTTTCTTTCTTTGTGTGTGAGGAATGTTTCCTGAAAGTTTGGCCCGACCTTTTTGTAACGCCCTGTATAGGAAAGGGTATTAAGCATCCATTTCCCAGTTAATACAGTGTAATTCCCTCTGACTTTAAAAGAACGATCGTCTGTGTTATATGCAGATTACTTCCCACTAGTTAATTTAAGCATAGGAGATTGGAATATCGCGCTGAATTAACTAGAGACATATAACACCATCCCAAATATCACAGAGGCTGCCAATAAAATGCACCTGGAAATTAATGGTAAAATTGAAATAGTGGAAACTGAATCTGGTGTATACGATACGGACGAGTTAATGAAAGTGTTAAAATAGTCTGTAAAAGGCATTGCGCTCCGTGCAAACGTCAGTACACGTAAATCTGAAATAATGTCGGTGAATGCCGAACCAGAAAGGTTCAATAGGCCAACTATTGGGTTTCACGAAGGGACAGGTTTTGAAGACGGAGACCAGGACATTTTACAAATCTGACCAGACAGTGGATATTCTCCCTGTCAGTATAATCCATGTTGCAACAAACTACTATCTCAACAATAGATTGATTTATTCACTTTCCGGATTCTTTCCACCAGTTGGAACAGGATATAAGATTGTGAAGGCTCTTCTCACTGGTTTGATGCGGCCCGCCACGAAATTCTCTCCTGTGCTAAACTCTTCATCTCAGAGTAGCACGTGCAACCTACGTCCTCAATTATTTGCTAGATGTGTTCCAATCTCTGTCTTACTCTAAAGTTTTTGCCCTCTACAGCTCGCTGTAGTACCACTGAACTCATTCCCTCATGTCTCAACAGATGTCCTATCATTCTTATCAGTGTTTTCCACATATTCCTTTCTCTCTGGATCTGCGTAGAACCTCCTCATTCCTTACCTTATCAGTCCACCTAATTTTTCTGTAGCACAACATCTCAAATGCTTCGATTCTCTTCTGTTCTGGTTTCCCCACAGTCCATGTTTCACTACCATACAATGATGCCCTCCAGACGCACATTCTCAGAAATTTTTTCCTCAAATTAAGGCCGATATTTGATATTAGTAGACTTCTCTTGGCCAGGAATGCCTTTTTTGCCATAGCCAGTCTACTCTTGATGTCCTCCTTGCTCCGTCCGTCATTGATTATTTTACTGCCTTAACTTCATCCACTTCGCGACCATCAATCCGGAAGTTAAGTATCTCGCTGTTCTTATTTCTACTACTTCTCATTACCTTAGTCTTTCATCGATTTACTCTCAAGCCATACTCTGTACTCATTAGACTGTTCATTCCGATCAACAGATCATGAAATCCTTCTTCACTTTCACTCAGAATGGCAATGTCAACAGCGAATCGTATCATTGATATCCTTTCAAACTTCCTGGCAGATTAAAACTGTGTGCCCGACCGAGACTCGAACTCGGGACCCTTGCCTTGGAAGGTGGGTGACGAGATACTGTCAGAAGTACAGCTGTGGGTACCGGGCGTGAGTTGTGCTTCAGTAGCTCAGTTGGTAGAGCACTTGCCCGCGAAAGGCAAAGGTCCCGAGTTCGAGTCTCGTTCGGGCACACAGTTTTAATCTGCCAGGAAGTTTCATATCAGCGCACACTCCGCTGCAGAGTGAAAATCTCATTCTGGAAACATCCCCTAGGCTGTGGCTAAGCCGTGTCTCCGCAATATCCTTTCTTTCAGGAGTGCTAGTTCTGCAAGGTTCGCAGGAGAGCTTCTGTAAAGTTTGGAAGGTGGGAGACGAGATACTGGCAGAAGTAAAGCTGTGGGTAGCTCAGTCGGTAGAGCACTTGCCCGCGAAAGGCAAAGGTCCCGAGTTCGAGTCTCGGTCGGGCACACAGTTTTAATCTGCCAGGAAGTTTCATATCAGTGCGCACTCCGCTGCAGAGTGAAAATCTCATTCTGGATATCCTTTCACCTTGAATTTTTATTCCACTCCTGAACCTTTATTTTATTTCTAACATTGTTTCCTCGATGTACAGATTGAATAGTAGAAGCGAAAGGCTGCATCCTTGTCTTACATCATTTTTTATACGAGCACTTAGTTCATGGTCATCCACTCTTATTATCCCCTCTCGTCTGTTGTACATATTGTATATGACCCGCCTCTCCCTATAGCTTACCCCTACTTTTTCAGAATTTCGAACATCTTGCAACATTTTACATTGTCGAACGCTTTTTCCAGGTCGACAAATCCTATTAACGTGTCTTGATTTTTCTCTAGTCTTGCTTCTATTATTAACCGCAACGCCTGAATTGCCTCTCTCGTGTCTTTACTTTTCCTATAGCCAAACTGATCGTCATCTAAGGCATCCTCAATTTTCTTTTCCATTATTCTGTATATTATTCTTGTAAGAAATTTAGATGCGTGAGCTGTTAAGCTGACTATGCGATAATTTTCACACTTGTCAGCTCTTGCCGTCTTCGGTATTGTGTGCATGAAGCTTTCACGAACGTCAGATGGTATGTCGCCAGACTCATACATTCTTCACACCAAAGTGAACTCGTTTTGTTGCCGCTTTCCCCAATGATTTTAGAAATTCTGATGGAATATTATCTATCCCTCCTACCTTATTTGACCTTAAGTCCTCCAAAGCTCTTTTAAATTCTGATTCCAGTACTGGATGCCCTATCTCTTCAAAAGCCATTCCTGTTTCTTCTTCTATCACATCAGACAAATCTCCCCCCTCACAGAGGCTTTCAATGTATTCTTTCCACCTATCCGCTGTCTCCTCTCCATTTAACAGTGTAATTCTCGTTGCATTCTCAATGTTACCCCTCCTGCTTTTAATGTCACTGAAGGTTGTTTTGACTTTCTTGTACGCTGATTCAGTCCTTCCGACAAACATTTGTTTTTCGATGTCTTCACATTTTCACTGCGGCCATTTCGTCTTAGGTTCCCCGCGCTTCCTATTTATTACATTCCCCAGCGACTTGTATTTCTGTATTACTGAGTTTCAGGGGAAAATTTGTGTACTTTTCCTTTCATCAATCAACTGCAGTATTTTTTCTGTTACCCATGGTTTCTTCGTAGTTACCTTCTTTGTACCTACGTTTTCCTTCCCGACTTCTGTGATAGACCTTTTTAGAGATGTCCATTCCTTTTCAACTGTACTGCCTGCTTACGTATTCCTTATTGTTGTATACGTCAAGCGTATCTCGTCATTCCTTAGCACTTCCGTATCCCACTCCTTTGTGTATTGATTCTTCCTGACTAATGTTCTAAATTTCAACCTACTCTTCATCACTACTATATTGCGACCTGAGTCTATACCAGCTCCTGGGGACGCCTTACAATCCAATATCTGATTTCGGAATCTCTGTCTAACCATGATGTAATCTAACGGAAATCTTCCCATATCACCCGGCATTTCCTCCTCTTGTAATTCTTGAACATGGTATTCGCTATTGCTAGCTGAAACTTGTTACAGAACTCAAGAAGTATTTCTCCTGACTCATTCCTTGTCCCAAGTCCATAGTCTCCTGTAACCATTTCTTCTACTCCTTCCCCTACAACGGCATTCCACGCTCTCATGACTATTAGATTTTCATCCCCCTTAACATACTGCATTACGCTTTCAATATACTCATACACTTTCTATATCTCTTCATCTTCAGCTTGTGACGTCAGTATGTAAGCCTGCTGGCCTGTGTGGCCGAGCGGTTCTAGGCGCTACAGTCTGGAACCGCTCGACCGCTACGGTGAAGGTTCGAATCCTGCCTCGGGCATGGGTGTTGTGTGATGTCCTTAGGTTAGTTAGGTTTAAGTAGTTCTAAGTTCTAGGGGCCTGATGACCCGAGAAGTTAAGTCCCTTATTGCTCAGAGCCATTTGAACCATGTAAGCCTGAACTATGTTGTCGATTCTGATAAGAACAACCCTATCACTGAACTATTGAAAATGCTACACATCACTGTGACAGATGATGAGCATTTGAAGCTTTTAAAAGTTCTGAATGCTGGTACATATCTGCCATTAACTTTCCACTCATGGAAGGTTTTGAGTATCCAGTGCTACTGACAGCGAACAGATATGGGCTGTTAAACACCATCTGGAAACACCGAGATTCATCTTACTAGCATTTCAGACCAATAGAAACAGGAATTTAGCAAATGATTCTACCGTATTTGACAACTGTAAATTGAATAATGCCAGAGCTTACTTGAATTCAGAATTCTATCTGTACGACAATTTACTGCTAAAACGGAACCAGAATGTACACCGTCTAGCATTTGAAATGTATGCGAGGATCCGTTTTTCTTACTATGAAGACGTCAGTCCACGGAAATTCGAGGAGCTGGAAACAGTCATCGTAATAGATTGTTCTAAGCAGAATGAGATCCTTAAATCAGGACGAATAGATGTAAGAATCAAATCTGAGTCCTTATCTTTGTTTCTGCGAAATGAGTTTTAGCAAACTCATAATGGAAGCGGTACATATGGACTTCAGAGATGTTCAGATACACATACCCAAATAGACAGGTTTTGTAAACTCTACTGAAACCTTCGACATATCCACAGCAACAAAGTTCTAATTGAAAATAGCGACCTGCTTAAAATTTGGTCTTGTGATGCACTATCTTATGTCCCAACGCCCAGTACATTTCGTCCTAAGCAAAACATAGCGTTCGTATCTTATATTCTGCATGGTTTTACCGAAAACAGAATTATTCATTAATTTATAAAAACTTTTTCGAAATCACTAGTCACGCATTCCCATTTTTCGGTTTTTCATTCAATCTACTCCAACCAGGGGACTGAACCGCTAAGGAAAACATGTGACGTCATCTGTGGATAGCGTTGGGGTAGGTGGAGGGTGTAATTAATTTACATATCGAAACTTCCTGGCGGATTAAAACTGTGTGCTGGACCGAGACTCGAACTCGGGACCTTTGCCTTTCGCTGGCAAGTGCTTTACCAAGTGAGATACCCAAGTACGACTCACGCCCCGTGCTGACAGGAGAGTTTCTGTAAAGTTTGGAAGGTAGGAGACGAGTTCTGTAACAAATTTTAGCTAGTAACAGCGAATGCTCTGCTCAGGAACTACTAGAGGAGGAGGTATACTTGGAAAATTCTGGGGTGGAAAATTCTGGGAAATATGGGAAGATTCCAGTTACATCTAGATCTACATCCATACTCTGCAAGCCACCTGACGGTGTGTAGCGGAGGGTAGTTTGAGTACCTCTATCGGTTCTCCCTTCTATTAGATTGCAAAATCGTGAGACATAGATTCAGAAATCAGGTATTGGATTGTAAGGCATACCTAGGAGCAGATAGAGATTGAGATCATAATTTAGGAATGATAAAGAGCAGGTTGAAGTTTAAGGACGAGTCAAGACGAATCAAAGTTCTCTGAGGCTACAGATACTGCAATAATGAGAAGCTCGGTAGGCAGACCAGTCAAAGAGGAACTGTCATTTCTATAAAGGGCAAACACAGAAGTTGAAGGCAAAAACATAGGTGACTGTAAATAAAACTTGGGTAAGAGAAGTTCGCCACTTTACCTTGGAAGATGTCTCCCACAGTGGGAGACGAAAAGTCAGGGGAGAGTTTTATACATCGACCACGGACTATCTGCCCGGAAGTTTTAAGTGAAGAGAAGAAATACTTCAGTCGATCGACGAAAGAAAGTAGAGCAAAAATGTTCAAGGAAATTCAGGAATACAGAAATAACAGTCAGTTTCGAATGAAATAAACAGAAAATACAGAAAATCTAAGGCGAAATGGCTTCATGAAAAATATGAAGACATCGTAATAGAAATTGTCGGAAGTACTGATTCAGCGTATAAAAAATCCAAAAACAACCATCGATAAAAGTAAATGCAAGGGCTATAATATTAAGGGGCGCATTGTGAATTCCAATATTCCAAAGTAAATGCGAGGGGAGAGCGGTTTGATGGAAACAGTATACTGAAGCTCTCTAGGGGGGGGGGGGGGGGGGGGGCGGATTGTTTTCCTGGTGTCGTGATAGAAACAGGGATCCACCACGCGGAATAGACGTGGGACACAGAATCAGAGTTCGAAAGAGCTTTGAAAGACCTCTAGATCAAACAAAGCAGAAGGGTCAGGTAACACTCCACCTGAATTTCTAAAATCATTGGGGGAAGTGGCAACTAAACGACTTTTCACGTTGGTATGTAGAATGTATGAGACTGGCGATACACCATCAGACTTTCGGAGAAACATCTCCAATAGAATTCTAAAGACAGGAAGAGCCGTCGTGAGCGAGAACTATCGCACAATCAGCCTAAGCCATCCATGTTGGTGACAACAATAATGTACAGAGAAAAAGAAAATTGAGCATCTATTGTTAAGACCATCAGTTTGGCTTTAGTAAAGGTAAACGCACCAGACAGGCAGTTCCAAAGTTGCGGTTGATAATGGAAGCAAGACCGAAAAAAAAAATCAAAACATGTTCATAGGATTTGTCGGCCTGGGAAAATAATCGAAAATGTAAAATAGCGCAAGACGTTTGGAATTCAGAAAAAAATATTAGTAAGCTATAAGGAAAGACGGTTAGTATACAGTATGTACAAGAACTGAGAGGGAACAATAAGAGTGCAATTCTCAAGTACGATGTCCTTTGATTGAAAAGGGTGCAAGACATAAGTGTAGTCTTTCGCCCCTACAGTTCGATCTATACATCGAAGAAGCAGTGACGGAAATAAAAAAAAGTTCAAGAGTAGGGTTAAAATGCAAGATTCACGGATGACATCGCTATCCTCAGCGATAGTGAAGAAGAATTAAAGAATCTGTTGAATGGAATGACCAGTCTAATGAATACAGAGTAAGGACTGAGAGTAAACCGAAGAAAGAGGAAAACAATGAGACGTAGCAGAAATGAGAATAGTGAGAACCTTGACATCAGAGCCGGTGATCACGAAATAGATGAAGCTACGGCATTCTGCTACCTAGGCAAGAAAATAACCCATGGCGAACGGAGCAGGGAAGACACAGAAATCAACCTAGTACAGGCAAAGAGGGGATCCCTGGCCAAGATAATTCTATTAATCTGCGGAAGACATTTCTGAGAATGTACGTTTAGAGCACAACATTGTATGGTGGTGAAACATCGACTCATGCAAAACTGGAATACAAGAGAATTGAAGCATGTGAGACGCGGTGCTACAGCGGGTTCAAATGGTTCAAATGGCTCTAAGAACTATGGGACTTAACATCTGAGGTCATCAGTCCCCTAGACTTAGAACTACTTAAACCTAACTAACCGAAGACCATCACACACATCCATGC
Organism: Schistocerca serialis cubense; assembly: GCF_023864345.2. NCBI lineage: Eukaryota > Metazoa > Arthropoda > Insecta > Orthoptera > Acrididae > Schistocerca > Schistocerca serialis. The sequence goes on along the minus strand of NC_064641.1, from coordinate 350,777,608 downwards.
CCGAGGCAGGATTCGAACCTGCGACCGTAGCAGCAGCGAGGTTCCGGACTGAAGCGCCTAGAAGCGCTCGGTCACAGCGGCCGGCGCTACAGCGGGGATGATGAGGTTCTCCGCAAAATCGTCACAGAAAGGAATATATGAGGAACACTGACAAGAAGAAGGGACACGATGGTAGGACACCTGTTAAGACATCAGGGAATAACTTCCACGGTACTAGAGGTAACTGTGGAGGGTAAAAACTGTATGGGAAGTAGAGGAAGACAGAGATTGGTATACATTTAGTAAATAATTAAGGACGTAGGATTCAAGAGCTACCGTGAGATGAAAAGGTTGGCGCATGAGAGGAATTCGTGGCGGGCTGTATCAAACCCGTCAGGACAATTATGACTAAAACAAGGAAGGGGGGATTGTTGCCGTCACGGAGTGCAGGTCCATCTCAACCAGTTTCTAACTGAACGTTATGAATGGAAATGCACGTGATTAACGTTTGGAATCGGGTAATTCGCAAACGAACATTGCTCACAGTATGAGATTTTCACTCTGCAGCGGAGTGTGCACTGATATGAAACTTCCTGACAGATTAAAACTGTGTGCCGGACCGAGACTCGAACTCTGGACCTTTGCCTTCCGCGGGCAAGTGCTCTACCAACTGAGTTAGCCAAGCACGACTCACGACCCGTCCTCACAGCTTCAATTCTGCCAAACTTCACAGAAACTCTTCTGCGAACCATGCAGAACTAGCACTCCTGGAAGAAAGGATATTGCGGAGACATGGCTTAGCCACAGCCTAGGGGATGTTTCCAGTATGAGATTTTCACTCTGCAGCGGAGTGTGCGCTGATATGAAACATCCTGACAGATTTAAACTGTGTGTTCTACCACTTGCCTGCGAAGTCCCGAGTTCGAGTCTCGGTCCGGCACACAGTTTTAATCTGTCAGGAAGTTTCATTGCTCACAGTCTCACATGAAGCTGCGTGTCTTAAACAGCCGAACAACGCATAAACTAATTAATAGGGTCCCATGAATCGCGTTTTGTCTGTTTTTCTAATGACGCAAGACAAAGTATCGAGTTCACCGACTGCCCGATGAGACATGTAAGACGCAGGTCTTGGGGGGGGGGGGGGGGGGGGAGGGAGGGGGGGGGCGGAGGGGGGTTGAGCTCAGTAGGAGGCGGTTCTGCGATGATTTGGTGCCGCTTTTTCATATCATGACTTTTGGTTCACTCATTCAGCTATCGTGTATATTACCAGGGTGTTTATTTCAACATTATCGCTGCGCAAGTTCTGCCCTTTTTTCTACGTCTTCATGATGAGTATACTATGACTACTTCCATCTTCCAAGATGACAACGGTCATGTTCACAGGACTGTACCATATGTTGCTGATTTCACGAACATTCATGCACGCTATAGATCTTGAATGGCTCAATAAATCGGCAGTGTTAATGCTAGAGAACATTTATATATGTGTAGTGTCTGTTCATTGGGACATGTCCAAAAGAACAGACACCATTCCCACAAACCTACGTATACGTGAAGAAATACAAAAGGTCAGTTGCAATTGGACATCGAAAAGAATCGAACCGCGACAAGTGTCTGTGTCTTCGAACATATCATCAGAAATAACAGTAACCACAGTTGTGTAAATATATACGCCTACGTGATCATTGAGATCGTTTCAGTGCGGATGCACTGCCTCTCCTGAACTCTTGCGGGAATCCAGCGTGATGCGGCGAGCCAGAGTATGGTGGTCAGGTGGCGCTTCGTAAATAGTGTGCGACAATATTGGAATCTGGGTCGGACGGAAAGCGTGCTCAGATAGCCGAAGTGGTTAAGGCAACCGCTGGTGTAAAACAGGAATTCCGGGTTCGTGTCCCCGTCCGCCATAAATTTTCGCTTGTTTCCCCCGAACTCATTTCAGCGCTCAGTGACAGCCGATATTAGGATTTATTTCATTTCATCACCTAGGGAACATTACAGGGACCGTTTGCAAGAGCAGTTGAAACCTTTCACCATTCCTATATTTTGACGGCTGTATGGGACTTAATCAGCTTTGGGTGGATTTGGTTTACGTGAACTTCGTAAGTTCTCTCGCCTAGTGGATACGATATTCAATCCTAGTGACGGTGTTAAGTCGGTATTAGTGTGATGTTTCCAGCGATGATTACCTTCTGGTTAAGTGAGCTTATTATGTTACCTTACATACATTCCTTCCATAAGCCTCAGTTCTCGTTCTGGAAGCTGCTTGCTGCTCAACTCACTAGAATTATCACGGCCAAATGGCTCGCAGTACACCAAAAACTAATGACTTAATGACGGACTGCACCTCAATCTGTTTCATGGCTATTGCATGTTGATGGACTGTCTGTGCAGTCAGACGGCTGACACCATTTTGGACACCCGAGATCTTGTTATACATATGTTCCTATTGCATATAATTTAATGTTATCCTTGTACTTTAAAGCATTTGTAACATTACTGCAACTACTTTTTACACATCATCATATGTTTGTGTGGCTCAGTGGTTCCAAATGTCTCGGTTTCGATCCTCTGTCGATCCTGCAATTTATATCTTCTTTCACCTCTGGCAATGTTTGTCATTGTGGAAAATGCGTAGTGGTTCAGAGCCCATGCTTAAGTGTAAGCCTCCCTGTAACTGGCCTAATCTCCTTTTCTCTTCTCTCTCTGCCCATTTCCTCCTTCTCCCTATCCGTCCATCACCTCCTCCCCTCTCCTCCCTCCATCTCCTATTCTTCCACTTCCTCTCTCACCGTCTCTCTGTTCATCTCCTCCTTCCGCCTCGTCATGTCCACTTCCTCCCCACCCCCATCCATCTCCCATTACTTGCCCAAGGCAGTGTTCACACACTGATTCTGTTGCCATGTGAATGTTAAGCAGAGTGATACCTTCAGGGAAATGGCGCATCACTTATGCTCCTGTGTGACACCTCCTGTCTCTGACCTTGAACTTGTTTATGCTTACTGCTCACGAATCCTTGATTGGGATTTCAAGTCGCTTAAAATGAATGAGTAAATCGGTTGGGATCATTGATATACGTAGTATTACAGAGATCTCACTAGCTTCCAGATCTGTGATTATAGTACAGGGGACAATTATTGATCTATACGAAAAAAAACGTAAATTAGTTACAAACTAATGCGTGCACACATTTTATTCAATATGTAAACGTCAATACAGATATTCGGATTTAGGTTACGACTTGTTCGATATGCTTATCGTCATTGTCTGTGATGTGGTGCAGATGCATAGCGAAATTCTCCATGACCCGCTGAAGTGTCAGAGCATCGCTGCTGTCGATGACATCCTGAATGGCTGTTTTCTGCTATACAATGGTTTTGGGGCTATTGATGTACACCTTTTCTTCAATATAGCCGCACAAAAAGGAGTCGAATGTGTTCAGATCGGGAGAAATGGCGGCCAATTGTGGCCCATGCCAGTGGCCACTGGGAACCCCAGAGCCAGAATGCAGGCCCCAAAAGTGCTCCTCCAGGACATCACTCTCCTGCTGCGATGGGGTCGGGCTCCGTCTTGCATGAACCATATCCAGTCAAAATCAGGTTCACTTTCGATAATGGGGATGACGTCATCTTCCAAAACCTTCACGTACCGTTCGGTAGTCACCGTGCCATCAAGGAATGTCGCACCGATTATTTTGTGACCTGACATTCGACACCACACAGTCAGCCATTGAGAGTGAAGAGACGTCTCGATCGCAAAATGCGGATTCTCAGTCCCCAAAATGAGACAATTTTGGTTATTGATGAACCCATCCAAATGAAAGTGGACTTCGTCGGTAAACCAAACCATATTAATTCCCATCATGCCCCACGGCCAACCGTACAATTTGAAAGTCCTAACGCAAACCGTTCAGAAGCTATGACGATTTTATTTCATATAGTTCAATAACTGCCACGCTGTAGCTTCAGTGACATTAGTACTTCATGTAGTTTTAATCTGCGGACGCTTAAGGCTACTGAGTTAATCATAATTGCAGCTTCGCTGTTTTTTATGCAAACCGACTGCGGGAGAGGTAACAAAACCGCACATTTCACAGCGTGGCATAGCATTTTCTTTCTCGCAGTCGGGTTTAAAAGAAAACCTATAGTTTTTGAATGTTTATTAGATCAGTGTTTAATAATGTGAATTAAATCAGCCAAGGACTTCCCGAGATTTATGTTAACAACATTAAACAACGATTTTTCTTTATATAATAATGTAGATGAATTCACTATGTTCTACGTTCACAAGTTAAGTACGAGACTACACTACGAAGGGTCGTGCAATTAAATGTAGCCCCTGTGAGTAAAAAGAAATGCAGTGAAATTATAGAAACGAAGAGCTGAAACGGACTCTGAAAGTGAGTCCCTGCTACATCACTACACAACTGCGCACCTCTAAGCATATTCAGATACACCAGGTTTACGGTTCGGATATCGATTGCGGCAACTTCGCGGAGGATGTTGTCTTTCAGTTCCTGTACTGCGTATGAATTTGTTTCATAGGCCTTTCTCTGCAAGTGTCCATACTGGAAAAAAATCACCTGTTGTTAGATCTGGCGAGCGGTGGTGGCCATAGATGTTTACTGACAGTTCGTACGTCAGTGAAGACATCATGGACGTTTTCCAGTGTATCTTAGACGGGTTTCATGTTGCACCATCTTCCTGAAAAAAGCCGTATTGTTTTTAATATTCAGTGAACTGAGCACAAAATGAATCAAAAATTTCCATATAAGCAACCGTGTCAACAGACATCGGTACAATAATGCACGTTCCTGTTACACCTTACCAAACACCGGCTTTTTCGTAGTGGAGTGATTACTGACACATAGTTTTAGGTTTCTCCGTTGACCAGTACTTCGTGTTCTGTGAATTCACATTATTGGAAAGATGAAACCATGATTCATCAGCCATGATGAAATGGAATCGCTCTAAGAAACAATCGTTGATGTTATGCAAAAGCCACGTGCAGTAATCTACACAATTTCTATTGTCATCCTCCCATAATAGTCGCACAAGCGACACACGACATGGTTTCAAATTAGGCTTTTCAAAATCCACTGGCAATTTCTCCTAGTTATATGCACCTGTTGGGCCAGTTTACATGTAGACTTCTTTCGGCTCTGAATAATTATTCTTCGGCGAATGTCTCCATTAATTGAAGGAATGCCTTGTCATTTTACATTCTGCCCAGATCCGTAGGTGTGACAGTTTTTATACAGTCTCTGTATTCCTCTCGTTGCTGGTTGTTCTCTGTTCAGATACTTGAGCCCGAAAATTTCCCGAGTTTCCTTAATCGGACGTGATTCACATATGCTTCCTCAATTTCAATTATTTCTTTATCGAGAAAGTCACTTTTGCAGACCGCAAAGAGAAACGGCCAATTTCACTGATGAAATAAACAGAAATGCTGACAGAAGAACGTTAACAATTGATTATTGCGTCATACTATCTGTTGTTGTCGCTGTTCACTCTGTTTCAGAGGTCGAAATATTGCATTGGCATTCGAAAGGGAGGAGGGCTACTTTGCTACTTTTAACTGCGGCATGATGTATCATTTTACGAAAATTATTGTTGCAAGTAATACATCGAAACTGATGTCAGTGATCATCATGCGGTTGTGGCAACAATGATTGCGAAGATACAAAGGACAACTAAAACAAACAGAAATATATATATGTTCACTAAACTAGATAAAAAAATCAGTAGTGTCACATTTCAGTGAGGAACTTGAAACTTTCAGCACAGGGGAGGAGCAGGTAGAGGAACTCTGGCACAACTTTAAAAGAATAGTTTATCATCCACTGGATAGATATGTACCGAGTAGAACAGTTCATGATGGTAGGGAAACTCCATGGTATACAGTCACTGTAAAGAAACTTCTAAAGAAACAGAGATTAGTGCTTAATAATAAAACGTAGGGCTATACATAGAGAGATTCTGAATGAAACGCGTTTGGGTCTCAAGAGAGCAATGAGTGAAGGCTTCAACAACTACCGTAATAGGTATTGTCAAGTTGTCTTTCACAGAACCCAAAGAAATTCTGGTCTCATGTAAAAGTTGTTTTTGGCTCCAAAGTTAGTGTCCAGGACAGGAACTGAAATTGAGGGTAGCAAAGCAAAAGCTTAAATGCGTAACTCTGTTCTCAAAGGTTCCTTTACAAAGGAAACCCCGCGGGAAATGCCCCAATTTAATCCTCATACCATTCGAAAGATGAATGAAATAAGTATTAGCGTCAATGGTGCTGAGAAACCGATGAAATCTTTAAAACTGAATAAAGCTCCAGGCCCCGCTGGAATCCCTGTCAGATTCTATACTGAATTTGCGGCTGAGTTATCCCCTCTTATAACTATAATCTGTCTAGATCCTCGAACAAAAGCCGTGCCCAGTTCCTTGAAAAAGACACAGGTCTGCAATAAGAGTAGTGGAAGTGAATCACAAAACTACTGCCCAATATCCTTGACTTCGATTTGCTACAGAATCTTGGAACATATTGTGCTGGTCTGTGTGACCAAGCGGTTCTAGGCGCTACAATCTGAAACCGCGCGACCGCTACGGTCGCAGGTTCGAATCCTGCCTCGGGCATGGATGTGTGTGATGTCCTTAGGTTAGTTAGGTTTAAGTTCTAGGGGACTGACGACCTCAGATGTTGAGTCCCATAGTGCTAAGAGCCATTTGAACCATTTGGAACGCATTGTAAGCTCAAACAAATGAGGTATCTTGAACAAAACAGGCTTCTCAATGCCAACTAGCATAGATATCTAAAAAATCGAACATGTGAAACTCAACTCTCACTTTCCTCAAATGTCATACTGAAAGCTTTGGATCAAGGCAAGCTGGTAAATGCAGTGTTTCTTGATTTCCGAAAAGCGTTTGACTCAGTACCACACCTACGCTTATTGTCAAAAGTGCGTTCGTATGGGGTATCAAGTGAAATTTGTGACTGTATGGAGGACTTCTTGGTAGGGAGAAAGCAGGATGTTATTTTGGATGGAGAGTCATCGTCAGATATGGAAGTAACTTCGGGTGTACCCAGGGGAGTGTGTTGGGACCCTTGCTGTTCATGTTGTACATTAATGGCCTTGCAGACAATCTATAATAAAATCAGGCTTTTGGCAGATGATGCAGTTGTCTATAATGAAGTGGAATCTGAAAGAAGCTGCATAAATATTCAGTCAGATCTTGGTATGATTTCAGCTTGGTGCAGAGTTTCGCAACTTTCTCTAAATGTTCAGAAATGTAAAATTTTGAGCTTCAGAAAATGAAAAAAGGTAGTATCCTAAGACTGTAATGTCACTGAGACACTGTTGGAATCGGGCAAATCGTACAAATACCTGGTTGTAACGCTTTTTAGTGATATGAGATGAAATAATCACATAGGCTCAATCGCGGGTAAAGTAGATGGCAGACTTCGATTTATTGGTATAATACTGGGAAAATGCAGTCAATCTACAAAGGAGATTGCTTACAAATAGCTCGAGCCATCGGTTATAGAATATTGCTCAAGTGTGTGGGACCGCTACCAAATAGGACTAATAGGGGATATTGCACTTATACAAAGAAGAGCAGCAGGAATGGTCAAATGTTTGTTTAATTCGTGAGAGAGTGTCAGAGGGAAACTGCTCGCGCTCCACACTTGTATGGAACAGGAAGAACCTGTAACAATTGGCACAATGTGACGCGTACCCTCTGCCATGCACCTCACGGTGGTTTGCAGACTATGGATGTAGATGTAGTAAATGTGTAAGCCTCACTTCTCACTACGTCTTCTGTTATTTAATTAACTTTTAATAAATATTTGGTTATTAAAGATGTGTCATAGCTCTTTCCATCACCACTATGATTTGTAATGAGGTCGTGACGTCTGCGGCAGTATCTCATAACTTCGAAGGTTAAAAGCTCACTTTTTTCGTTTAATTTATGTTTCACAAATTGTGAAATACCTTTTTTTCAGGAAATGTATTCGCACTTGCGAATAATGAACCACCTTCTACATCTACATCTACATACATACTCCGCAATCCACCATACGGAGCGTGGCGGATGGTACCTCGTACCACAACTAGCATCTTCTCTCCCACTCCCAACGGAACGAGGGAAAAATGACTGCCTATATGCCTCTGTACGAAAATGGTTCAAATGGCTCTGAGCACTATGGGACTCAACTGCTGTGGTCATAAGTCCCCTAGAACTTAGAACTACTTAAACCTAACTAACCTAAGGACAGCACACAACACCCAGCCATCACGAGGCAGAGAAAATCCCTGACCCCGTCGAGAATCGAACCCGGGAACCCGGGCGTGGGAAGCGAGAACGCTACCGCACGACCACGAGATGCGGGCCCTCTGTACGAGCCCTAATATCTCTTATCTTATCTTTGTGGTCTTTCCGCGAAATGCAGTTGGTGGCAGTAAAATTGTACTGTAGACAGCCTCAAATGCTGGTTCTCTAAATTTCCTCAGTAGCGATTCACGAAAAGAACGCCTCCTTTCCTCTAGAGACTCCCACCCGAGTTCCTGAAGCATTCCCGTAACACTCGCGTGATGATGAAACCTACCAGTAACAAATCTAGCAGCCAAAATTCTGCCAATGAACCGAAGACGACTATCTGCCTTCTCCATAACTGCCGTTACATGCTTGTCCCACTTCATATCGGTCTGCAATGTTACGCCCAAATATTTAATCGACGTGACTGTGTCAAGCGCTACACCACTAATGGAATATTCAAACATTACAGGATTCTTTTTCCTATTTATCTGCATTAATTTGCATTTATCTATATTTAGAGTTAGCTGCCATTCTTTACACCAATCACAAATCCTGTCCAAGTCATCTTGTATCCTCCTACAGTCACTCAACGACGACACCTTCCCGTACACCGCAGCATCATCAGCAAACAGCCACACATTGCTATCCACCCTATCCAAAAGATCATTTATGCAGATAGAAAACAACAGCGGACCTACCACAATTCCCTGGGGTACTCCAGATGATACCCTCACCTCCGATGAACACTCAGCATCGAGTACAACGTACTGGGTTCTATTACTTAAGAAGTCTTCGAGCCACGCACATACTTGGGAACCAATCCCATATGCTCGTACCTTAGTTAGGAGTCTGCAGTGGGGCACCGAGTCAAACGCTTTCCGGAAGTCAAGGAATATGGCATCCGTCTGATACCCTTCATCCATGGTTCGCAAGATATCATGTGAAAAAAGGGCGAGTTGCGTTTCGCAGGAGCGATGCTTTCTAAACCCGTGCTGATGCATGGACAGCAACTTCTCTGTCTCAAGGAAATTACCATCAAGGAAAGTGCCTTCGGCTGTATATTACGGTGACGACAATGAAACTTTGTTTCGGATCAGGACTCGAACCCGGATTTCCCGCTCTACGCGAGCATCACCTTAATCGCTTCGGCTGTTCGTGCACGAATCACGGACAGACACAAGTTCCAGGTGTCCTCGTCCTTGTGTCACAACCGGCACTAGCACGTTACGCATGTTCTTTCCTGAAAGGACATATTTATTGAGAGTCGAGGGTTTGGTACTGTCGAATAAATACGTTGCGCCAGTACCTAAGTTATTAAGAAGTCCGATGCAATGTTCCTTCGTAAATGCATTTCATATTTATTCGCCATTACCAGGACCTCGATTCTAAATAAGTAAGTTCTTCTTGGCTGGGAATATACGTAACGTACGAGTCCAGATATGCTACTAGGACGAAGATACATGAGTGTTAGAGACTGGCCGTGTTACTTACATGGATAGCAGAAGCTAACTGTTCTTATAAAGCGGGAAATCTGGGTTCGAGTCCCAATCTGGCACAAATTTTCATTGTCATTCCAATATACAGCGGAAGGTGGTTCGTATTCATAACTCCGAATATATTTCCTGTGTTTCGTGACGGCTGCTGTCGCTGCAGTGCCTGTTCCTTCGGAAATGCATACACTGGAAAATTTCATCGTACATCTTAATAACACAGGCGCTGCTCTTCCATACCTTTATTTTCATTTTCGTCTTGTAAGTCGTTTAGTGACTGTATTTTTCCAACTATTTAAGTGTGAAAGAAAGTAAAATATGACTGAGACGGTGATTCATCGATTTATTTAAATATCACCGGCACCAGTTACTTCCAAAGTTCAAAGTGACCACATCACATGACAGTTTTCCGTATGTACGAACGATACGTCACTTCCTCTAGAAAATTTGTTATTTAATTTGATTTCCCCTGGTTTTGACGATTAACAGGCAGCTCGATTAACTAGCTGTTCCGCAATATTTGCCTTCACTGCTGCCTTGCTGTCACCAATGCGTAATCGTCTGCTGAGAGTAGCGCGAGTGATTCGACGCTTTCACCCGGACGACAATAGTCGCTTTGATTGCGGCAGAAACTGCACAGGCCGCCGACTAAGTCTCCACCCGTAATCCTCCTGGACATCTCCTCATGTTAAGCCTCTGCAAGGCCTACAGAGTGCGCGCAGGTTCCTCTGTGGCCTTTATGTGGTCAAGGCGACTGAAGCAAGGTTATGATGAACTGCTGACACCTTTGAAGGACCCGTTATATGGTGTATATTTAATGTATATTTCACTGTACGGTGAAAATTTCTCAAATTTTTCTCGAAATTTAAGTTCGTGCCGATGACTGGATCATTAGGATAAATTATATTTCTTTAAACTTTGTGTGCTAGCGTTAGACACATAGAAGGATAGATTAAGCAGCACTGAGACTTTGGGTTAGACTTTGAGGTGACTCTTGATAGTATAATGGGAAGTATGAAATCCAGGTTCGAGTCATCCTGACTCAATCTTGCAACTGTCACTTGAGAAGTCATAAAGGCATTAACTCCCTTGCAGGATAAAGGAGTTACAAGTTAGTCCGGCAATTGTTTTAACAACAATGCGAATCGTCTCTGTTGAAATGAAACCGATAGGTATTTCTATGGCTTCCGTGATTCTTCACCTGTAATGAATCTACACTCCTGGAAATGGAAAAAAGAACTCATTGACACCGGTGTGTCAGACCCACCATACTTGCTCCGGACACTGCGAGAGGGCTGTACAAGCAATGATCACACGCACGGCACAGTGGACACACCAGGAACCACGGTGTTGGCCGTCGAATGGCGCTAGCTGCGCAGCATTTGTGCACCGCCGCCGTCAGTGTCAGCCAGTTTGCCGTGGCATACGGAGCTCCATCGCAGTCTTTAACACTGGTAGCATGCCGCGACAGCGTGGACGTGAACCGTATGTGCAGTTGACGGACTTTGAGCGAGGGCGTATAGTGGGCATGCGGGAGGCCGGGTGGACGTACCGCCGAATTGCTCAACACGTGGGGCGTTAGGTCTCCACAGTACATCGATGTTGTCGCCAGTGGTCGGCGGAAGGTGCACGTGACCGTCGACCTGGGACCGGACCGCAGCGACGCACGGATGCACGCCAAGACCGTAGGATCCTACGCAGTGCCGTAGGGGACCGCACCGCCACTTCCCAGCAAATTAGGGACACTGTTGCTCCTGGGGTATCGGCGAGGACCATTCGCAACCGTCTCCATGAAGCTGGGCTACGGTCCCGCACACCGTTCGGCCGTCTTCCGCTCACGCCCCAACATCGTGCAGCCCGCCTCCAGTGGTGTCGCGACAGGCGTGAATGGAGGGACGAATGGAGACGTGTCGTCTTCAGCGATGAGAGTCGCTTCTGCCTTGGTGCCAATGATGGTCGTATGCGTGTTTGGCGCCGTGCAGGTGAGCGCCACAATCAGGACTGCATACGACCGAGGCACACAGGGCCAACACCCGGCATCATGGTGTGGGGAGCGATCTCCTACACTGGCCGTACACCACTGGTGATCGTCGAGGGGACACTGAATAGTGCATGGTACATCCAAACCGTCATCGAACCCATCGTTCTACCATTCCTAGACCGGCAAGGGAACTTGCTGTCCCAACAGGACAATGCACGTCCGCATGTATCCCGTGCCACCCAACGTGCTCTAGAAGGTGTAAGTCAACTACCCTGGCCAGCAAGATCTCCGGATCTGTCCCCCATTGAGCCTGTTTGGGACTGGATGAAGCGTCGTCTCACGCGGTCTGCACGTCCAGCACGAACGCTGGTCCAACTGAGGCGCCAGGTGGAAATGGCATGGCAAGCCATTCCACAGGACTACATCCAGCATCTCTACGATCGTCTCCATGGGAGAATAGCAGCCTGCATTGCTGCGAAAGGTGGATATACACTGTACTAGTGCCGACATTGTGCATGCTCTGTTGCCTGTGTCTATGTGCCTGTGGTTCTGTCAGTGTGATCAAGTGATGTATCTGACCCCAGGAATGTGTCAATAAAGTTTCCCCTTCCTGGGACAATGAATTCACGGTGTTCTTATTTCAATTTCCAGGAGTGTAATTTCAAGAGTGATGGGAATATAGGCTTCTGGCAATTTAGGCTTCTGGGTTCCAGTGTTCCATGCACGAACGGGCCACAGTAGCAGCACGGTAACAAATATATTTTAATTTCTGAGATGTTTGGAGCCATTACCCCTTTTTTTGTCTCTAACTACTGTTACTATCCACGCAATGGCGGGGGTGTGGAAACGAAACACTGAGGAACTGTATTAAACAATTCCAATTTTTCAAAGAAAAACGTGGTAGAACACGCTTTCATATGTCGACACGAAACTAGCATCCTACAGTGTTCAGTCACATGGACACACAACAGCACTACTGAAGATCGCAGTGGAGGGGTCGAAACATCAAGTTAGTTCATAATGTGATAGATAGGACTGATACAGTCTAATAACACAGAAGGTTATTGTTACTCGCTGCTAACGTTTTTGGACTGCACAAGCTCATTAAGACTTAACGTCTCCTAAATGATGAGAAGTCACACCTAGTGATACGTGGCTGGCGACCACGGGGCCCCGAGCTGAGTCCTGGCATTGCTTCCACTTACTTACGCCAGGCTCCTCACTTTTATCTTTCCTATCTGGCCACCCTCGGCCAGCTCGTGTTCTTTTCCGACCATGACGCTATTAGGTTTCGAGGGCTAGGGGTCTTTCATTTTCCAATCTGTACTTCTCATGCAGCGTCTGACCCGGAGCGGGCGGCTGCAAAAGGCGTCTGTATCCCATGTTAGGGGCGGCCTCCAGAACTGCGGAAGGCAACGGAATATCACCGCAGATTATCTTCCCTGCATAATGCAGTCTCCATTTTATGCACAAAAATGGCTTTCTCTCATGTTAAATCAGTGTCCGGAGGTAAAATAGTCCCCCATTCGGATATCCGGGGGGGGGGGGGGGGGGGACACGACAACTTGAAAGGAGGCAAAAAATCAAAACGAGAATTGGTACCTGGAATGTCAGAACTCTGCTACAAGCAGGAAAACTAGAAAACCTTAAAAGAGAGACGGAAAAGAATCATATGGAACTCGTAGGAGTTGCTGAGGTAAGACGGAATGAACATGGAGAGTTGCAGTCAGATGAATACGTATTCTACTACTCAGGAGGAGAAGTAAAAGGAATTAATGGAGTAGGAATGATTATGACAAAGGTATTGGCTAAATGTGTGGAATATGTAGACTATGCAAATGACCGGATTATTGGTGTAAGGCTGAAAGGAGCACAAAAAAATTTACTGATTGTCCAGGTGTATATGCCAACTTCAGAACATGATGACCAAATTGTAGAGGAAACGTACAATGTAATAGAGAGAATAATGGACGAAAATAAAAAATGCTGCAAAATAGTAATGGGAGACTGGAACGCCATTGTGGGAGAAGGAAAAGAGGGAAACATAGTAGGCAGTCATGGTCTAGGAAAGAGAAATGACAGAGGTGAATGGCTAATTGACTTCTGCAGGGAAAGGCAGCTGATAGCGGCAAACACATGGTTCAAGAACCGTAAGAGGAGGCTCTACACTTGGAAATCACCAGGGGATAAATACAGAAACCAAATCGATTTTATACTGGTAGAAGAAAGATACAGGAATGGAATCAAGAAGATGCACACGTTACCAGGTGCAGATATTAATAGTGACCACAACTTACTTAAGGCAGAAATAGAAATAAGAATGAAAAAACTGAAAAAGGCGACCATGGTGAAGAAGTGGGATTTAGAGAAGATACGGTCCAACAAAGAACAAATTACAGAAATGCTGTCTCGGGACTTTCTAAACACATTACGAGACAAAGAAGCACCTGATAATGCCAACGAGTACTGGAATATGCTGAAAGAAGGAATCATTAAAGCAGGACAGCAAAATATAGGATATGTAAAAGGGAAAAGGTAAAAAAAACCATGGGTCACACAAGAAATGATTTCCAAGATGGAGGAGAGAAGAAAATTGAAAAACAAGAACACTGAAGATGCAAGAAAGATATACCGAAGGTTAAATAACGAACTGCGAAGAGAAACAGAGCAGGCTAGGAAAAAATGGCTAAAAGAGGAATGTGATGAAGTTGAAGAACTGGACAGGAAGGGAAGATACGACTTACTATACAACAGAGTAAAGACTATGACATGGGAACAAAACAGAGCAGGAAGTGCTACTATGGAAATTTTGAGTAAAGACGAAGAGGTAGTGTACAAAGATCGTGACGATGTCCTCCAGAGATGGGAAGAATATATAAAAGAGCTATATGACACAAATAGTAAACCAGAAACTCTGGAACTTGAATCACACAACAGTGTAAGTGATGAAGAGAAAGGACCGACCATCATAATGGAAGAAGTAAAGTCTGCCATTGCTGCAATGAAAAATGGCAAAGCATTAGGTACAGATATAATACTGGGAGAAATACTAAAATGCTTGGACCACAATTTGGAAAAAGAGAAATATTGAGGTTATGTAATAAAATATATGACAGTGGTGAATGGCCTGAGGACTTTTTGACAACAGTAATGATTCCATTACCGAAAAAACAAGGAACCAAAAAATCCAGCGAGCACAGGACAATCAGCCTCATTTCACATGCAGCCAAAGTGATGTTAAGAATAATTAATAAAATACTTGAAAAAGTAATAGAGGAGAATCTCGGCGAGGAGCAGTTTGGCTTTAGACGGAATACGGGCACCAGAGATGCAATGGGGCTCCTACGAATCTTGGGAGAAAGGTTTATTGAAAAAGGAAGAGACCTATATATGTGCTTCATCGATTTAGAAAAGGCATTTGACAATGTGGTTTGGGACAAGTTGGCGACTATTATGAGGGAAAAGAGAGTGGACTGGAAAACCAGAAGACTTATAAACTCATTATTTATTATTATTATTACCTTAATCAAAAAGTTTCAGTTAAAGTGAGAAGAGAAAGTACAAACTGGATCAGACTAGGGAAAGGAGTAAGACAAGGATGCTGTTTATCACCTACTCTTTTCAACCTGTACTTGGAAAACATGATTGACCAATGCTCATTAGATGACAAAGGAGTAGAAATTGGAGGAAGAAGAGTAGGGTGTTTGAGATTTGCTGATGACATGGTCCTTCTAGCCACAGGGGAAAAAGAATTACAGGATTTGGTGGACACCATTGCAACTAACGGAAAAAAATATGGAATGAAAATTGACACAAGTAAAACAAAAGTATTGGCAATAGGAGGAAATAAGGAAATAAAAATTGTGCTGAATGGAGAAACACTAGAACAGGTGCAAAATTTTAAGTATCTTGGAAGCAGGATAGACACCGACTGGAAGTGCACCACAGAAATTAAAACAAGGATAGCAATGGCAAAAGAGGCGTTTTATAAGAAAAGGAGAATCTTCTGCAGCGGTCTGGACAGAGAACTCAGAAAGAGACTCATAAAATGTCTTGTATGGAGTGTTCTTCTACATGGCGCTGAAACATGGACTATGAGGAAAAAAGACAGAGAAAGGCTAGAGGCTTTTGAGATCTGGACATGGCGGAAGATGGAAAGAATAAGTTGAATGGACAGAGTAAGAAATGAAGAGGTACTGAGAAGAGTGGGAGAGAAAAGACAGTTATTAGATGTAATAAAGAGAAGAAAAAGAAATTGGATTGGGCATATATTAAGAAAGAATGATGGACTGATAAAAACAGTTTTAGAAGGTTATGTAGAAGGGAAAAGGAAGCGAGGAAGGAAGAGATTCCAGATACTGGATGACATGATGGACGGTACAACATACAGCAGCCTTAAGAAGGAAGCAATGGATCACAGAAAATGGAGAGGCAAAGGACCTGCTAATATAGCAGATAACTGATGATAATGATGAAATGATGAGGCCACTGGAAGCAAAGCTTAAGCTTTAGTTACAGAAGGATGAGCAAGGAATTATGCAATGTTATTTATATAATAATAATTTAATAACATATCACCAGTTGGTATTTTTTATGATATTTTCATTGTGTAGCTCATATTACTCTCTTTGGAAAACTCATTATGGAAATGATGGCTTTATGCACAACTGGTTTGAATCATACTTAACAAATAGAATCCAGAATTTTTTGTTGAATAATTCAAACAACGTTGAAAAGGTAGAAATTTTTTGTGGCAAGGAAAATGAAATCAAAAAGGGGGTCCCACAGGGTTCAGTTTTAGGTTCATTGTTATTCCTTGTGTCTCTGAATGACCTTTCCCTTAATATTCAACAAGAAAAATTGATACTTCTTGCAAATGGTACTAGTGTTATAATAAAACCTGTTAAGGAAAAAGCAACAGAAGGATCGATAAATGATATTTTCCAAAGAATTATTATGAGATTTTCTGAAAATGGACTCGATAAATTAAAAAAAAAAAGTATCTACATTCAGTTCTGTAGAAAAGACGGGGCATACCAAATACTGATGTAGCACATGAGCAAGAGTCAGTAAACAGCATAGAATGCTCCAAATTTTTGGCTTTGCATTTTGATGAGAACTCCAACTGGGCAAAGGATATTTCCAAGCATCTCGATCAATGAAGTTACGTCTCTTTTGTTCGTCATATAATTGATAATCTAGGAAACAAACGTATCAGCCTCTTGACATATTATGTGTATTTACAATTAATTGTGTCTTATGGAATAATTTTCTGGAGTAACTGATCACTTAGGAACAAAACAATGATTTCAAAAAGGGGAACAGTAAGAATAATGTTTGGTGTTTACCTGTGGCTGTCAGTAGTAACCACTACCAGCAGTTAGACTCTTTTTCTGTACAGTGACAATACATATTTTCGATAACGAACTTCGTCATAAATAAAAAAAATGGTTCAAATGGCTCTGAGCACTATGGGACTTAATTTCTGAGGTCATCAGTCCCCTAGAATTTAGAGCTACTTAAACCTAACTAACCTAAGGACATCACACACATCCATACCCGAGGCAGGATTCGAACCTGTGACCGTAGCGGTCGCGCGGCTCCAGACTGTAGCGCCTAGTACCACTCGGTCACGATGACCGGCCGTCACAAATAATCTACGGCAATTTTAGAAGAGCAGTGATGCCCATACCTACAACAGTAGAAGAGAAAAAGAGCTTTATACCCATTGTTGAAGCTACCAGTTGCTCAGAAATTTCAATATGCAGCTACAAACATTTTTGATCATTTGTCCATGAACATAAAATAACTGATATAGCGAAGCAACTTTTAAATGTAATTTAAAATCATTTCTCTTGGAAAAAATGTGTCGCTGCATGAGTAGTACTAAAAATAATAATGCATTCATTAATGTTAACACTTATCTAGTGTACATAACTTATAAACTGACTCATTCCACATCATTTCGATAGAAGAACCGTCCATGTGACCTACGGCACATGTAACTAACAAACTGTCATTTTCAAAGGAACATCCAGAGGGGACCAGAGTTGCAGACGGCGGTGCCCTAAACCAAAGAAGTTCCAGTGCATCTCCCCCTACGCCCCCCCTCCCCCCATCACCTCCTCCCTTCCCACCCATTCATTCTGACTTCGAAAATCTCAAAATATATGTTTCTCCGAGGATCGTCAACAGCAACAAAATCTCGGAAAGCGTAATTAAAAAATACATTCACCAGGTGTTGACTGATTCGTCTTCATTGTTCACATTTTTAACATCCAATAGTATTACAATGTCCACAGTTGTACTTACACTCAAGTATGTCATTTGTTCTTTTTCTTCGACATACTCTTCACAAATTTCCTTGTCTTCAGCAGCGTCCTCTTCCACCTCTCTTCCAAATGTTGGAAGCCTCTACCTTTAATACCTCTTCAGCATCAGTATCGACAACAACGATGACTGCTAAGTCTACCACCTCTGCTACCACATCTGTCACTGCCACCAAAAGTTAACATAAACGATATTAAAACTTCACCTTGACTGTTAGTATTAGTAGGGGGAGAGTACTGTAGCTAGGAACAGTTTTGAAACTCTCACGTTTAACCAGCCCTGTAGTAGAACTTTAATATATTTTCTTATTCCATTCTGAGATGATAGCATGCAGTTATGTATGCTGAAGTCTTTTTCCTGAAATTACAAATATTGCTCCAGTAAAGTAAGATTTTCCATAGATAAATGTTCCAACATTCAACATGGTCATGTACGAAGGAACCGAATTCTGTTCAAGTTTAAAATTCTTGCAGTCGAGAAAATCTCGTCAGTATTGTATGTAATAGTCTATGTATTACATTATTTACTGCACACCTATAGCCAGTAAGTGAAATTAAGTTAGCAAGAAGATGCTCCATCACTGACCATTTCCAAGTTAAAAACATTTTGAAATAGGAGCTATTGGCAGCTAACGCAAATTAAAATTCTTAAGACATTTACGAAACTCAGATCATTTGAAAATATACGTATTCCATCGTAAAGAGACCTTCTAGTCTAGAATACAAGATGGTGCACGGCTGAAAAAGTATAGCTTAATCGTCCACATATTAAGTAACTCGTTTTAAATATATACACAAATTTACTTGCCATAAAACTCTGTATCTGAGGAATTAACAATGTCCTCCAAACAGCTTTAATAAATTATACGGCACTTAAACATGGAGAACTCGTGACATTTAAAAACGCTGCACAAAATACTACCTCATGTCTCACAACGACAGAAACAGTAGAAAATATTGTAAACTGCTTATGGCAGTTTATAATGGTCGTTCCTTTGAGTAATACTATTGTCAGTGACTAGTTTGAAATACCGACCAGAAAACAATGTTCCTAGGTACACTGTCCTCTACGTCAGCGTTTTCCAAACTGTGTTCCGTGTAACAACTGTGTTCCATGAGAAGTGAATAAGTGCTCCGTCAAAAACTGTTAATAACTTGGCGTTTGTTTTTTCAACATTTTGACGATGCTAGTTATTTTTTTAAAATTTTATAATGAGTTCTCTGTTATTAGCTATAATTTAAAATTGAAGTAATCGGTGAATAAGACAAGTTTCTCTTATTTTTAAAATTTTATTATCCTTCAAAGTAAACGACTTGTTCCATCGAAGTACCAGGATTCTTATAGTGCTCCGTCAGAGGAAACGTTGGGGAATCCCTGCTCTACTCTACTCCCCTCCCCTACTAACTAATTCACATTTCCATATTTAGAAAAGTATCTGCTAAATCTCTTAGCTTGGGCGGAATCTTATTTCTTCGTTTAGCATTTCATTTCCTATTATGTGCACCATTTGTCTTCTTCGCGCCACTCACTGCGTTAAATAGACCACTTTAAAACAATATTAAAATTTTTGTAAATTGGTAAGATCTTATGGGACCAAACTGATTAGGTCATCGGCCCGTAAGCTTACACACTACTTAATCTAACTTAAACTAACACACACACCCATGCCCGAGGGAGGACTCGAAACTTCGACGCGTGGAGCCGCACGGACGTGACAAGACACTTCAGACCGCGCGGCAAAAAGCAATATTAGGTAACACATGCATTGACGACAACTGACAACCACAGCAATGCCAATTTATGCCCAGATCGATGCGAATCATAACAGCACAACGTTTGCGAACAGCAGCAGCAACAACAATCGATCCCAACTGAACTCGGCAATGAGCTAAAAGTTACCCCAGCAACAGTGTTGCTGCCTCCCTTTCCTGTTTTCAAATTACATGATTTTTTTTTTTATAGCCAAGTCTACAGAAAGAAGCACCACTGGATGTCTATCAACCCCCCCCCCCCCCCCAGCCCCGCCTTCCCCATTTCCGCTTCGCTCCGCTCTAGACTCCGACCTACCTAGCCTAATCACAATACTGCCCTGTATTTAGACGTTTAGGTTAAATTTGAATGGGTAGGTAAAATTTAAGTTTTTATTTCGTGTCATGTGTTCTATAAATTTTACTGTAATGCGCCACATTCGTCAGATAATTTTTTAAGCAGTAGCCATTTTAGTGATGCTATAACTGATTTATGAAAACCAACGCAAATTCCCCATGTGAATTTCATCCTCTTGAACCATGTCGCTGAACAGTTGATTCTCCTTTACTGCATTACAGCCTCCTGGGTATATGACGGCCGTTCAATAGGTAATGCAACACATTTCTTTCCGAAAACAGGTTGGTTTTATTCAGGATTACAATACACCATATTATTCCCCACACTTTCAGCTACAAAATCCGTTCAATGCAATGGCCCTAAGCCACCTTAGTGGGAGGACCTGTTTCCCCGTATAGTACCACTCTACAGATTGACGTCGGAGCTAACATATTACTGCGTCAATAACCTCGTCATCCTTCATTAGACCAAACAGATGGAAGTCTTCTGTTAGGTCGCAGGGAACTAGTAGGCACACACTTTCGACTATCCCATCTGGTGGACATGCGTGTCAGCGCCACTAACAGGAACGTGTTGTTGAGCAGCAAGGTGTTCGATTATGCCGGCTGGAGTGGCCGAGCGGTTCTAGGCGCTTCCGTCTGTAGCCGCGCGACCGCTACGGTCGCAGGTTCGAATCCCGCCTCGGGCATGGATGTGTGTGATGTCCTTAGGTTAGTTAGGTTTAAGTAGTTCTAAGTTCTAGGGGACTGATGACCTCAGAAGTTAAGTCCCGTAGTGCTCAGAGGCTTCTTTTTTTTTTTTTTTTTTTTTTTTAATTCGATTATAATTCGTCGATCACCTTGAGTGAGAGTATCCGAATGTTCCAACATTGCAGGAGCCACAACAGTGTGCGGCCGGCCGGCCTAGACGTCACGTCCATCGACTCACCACGCTTCTGTTTACTGCCAGGGCTTCATAAACATTCAGCAAGAGCATCTGCGAAGCTATGGTTTTCCGCCAGTGTAAAATTTACTTTGCAAAAATTTTCTAAGCTCTCAAACAGCTCATCTTTGCTCGTCATTTTTTCCCATCGAATGTAGAGAGGAATGGTTTTCAGTTGTTTTATTCAATTGTTTTCGATTGAGATGTGTCTTTGAGATTTGAAGATTGTTGGCGACCAGTTGTCGAGAATAAAATATAATAATTTTAAAAAAAGATAAAAGAGAGTTTGGTTTCTTCGATATAGGCAAATATGGTTCAAACGGCTCGAGATGGCTGAACAAATTTTTTTATTTTTTTTTATTTGGTGATTGGGTGGAACGCGAAATTGAATTCTTGGTTTGGAAACTTGATATTTTACCCTGAGATGCTGTTTGGTCCAGAACCTACACGAGTATACTACTGCCCTACACGATATTAGAGACGTGTAACAGTTTCTTTGGCTCTTCAGCGTAGTTCTCTTCGTGACAAAACTGCAAAAACTCCAAATGCTCAAATCGGGGATCCTTCAGCGCCTCTTTCGAGACTTAAGCGCTAGTTGCACAGTTTCTCTCATTCGTCTAGACTCAGCTTATTTTATTACTTTTTTTTTTTGTCATCAGTCTACTGACGGGTTTGATGCGGCCCGCCACGAATTCCTTTCCTGTGCTAACCTCTTCATCTCAGAGTAGCACTTGCAACCTACGTCCTCAATTATTTGCTTGACGTATTCCAATCTCTGTCTTCCTCTACAGTTTTTGCCCTCTACAGCTCCCTCCAGTACCATGGAAGTCTTAGCAGATGTCCTATCGTCCTGTCCCTTCTCCTTATCAGTGTTTTCCACATATTCCTTTCCTCTC
Organism: Schistocerca serialis cubense; assembly: GCF_023864345.2. Lineage (NCBI taxonomy): Eukaryota > Metazoa > Arthropoda > Insecta > Orthoptera > Acrididae > Schistocerca > Schistocerca serialis. The sequence continues at coordinate 350,755,602 of NC_064641.1, read as the reverse complement.
CGATTCTGCGTAGAACCTCCTCATTCTTCACCTTATCAGTCCACCTAATTTTCAGCATTCGTCTATAGCACCACATCTCAAATGCTTCGATGAATTATTACATATAAAGTGAAATACCGCAACTCAAATTGCCGATCCCAGACAAAGAGTTTATTTTGCCAGATACATACAGTCCATCGACAATAAGTTGTCCAATGCCCACAGTACCTCGGGATGAGCAGATCAGGGGGGAGAGGGGGGGGTGGATGATTTCTCTAAGTTATTCAGTGCTGTGTGCGCGCTCCTTGTGCGGATCAATGGCCATGATACTGACAAAGATATGAGGAGTTAAAAAAGTTAACAAATACCGATGATAAAAGGTTACGCAAATCGGTGTACTACAGTATCGAGACATTTTATGTGATGCAGGGACATGTGTAGTGAAACATGCTCTTGCACAACTTGCATGTCTGCGTACAACTGTGTGGCGGGCGGTGCGGTGTATGCAACAGTCGACTGTCGGCGGTCTCTCATTATTCTCAATAAAGAAATATGGAAGAGATTTATCTTCATTATCCATCGTAGTTGATGGTGGCGACGTAGCCGCATACAGTTCTATTATTTTAGTTATCATTCTTCTGACTGGTTTGATGCGGCGCATCGGAATTCCTATCCGGTGGCAAGCTTTTCATCTCAGAGTAGAGCTTGAAACCTACGTCCTCAATTATTTGCTGGATATATTCCAATCGGTCCCTTCTTCTTGTCGGTATTTTCTATATATTCCATTCCTCACCGATTCTGCGGAGAACTTCCTCATTTCCTACTTTATCGGTCCACACAATTTACAACATTCTTCTGTAGCGCCACAACTCGAATGTTTCGGATCTCGTATGTTCCAGTTTTGCCCACAGTCCATGTTTCACTATCATAGAATGCTCTGAAATTTCTCCCTCAAATATTCCTTCAGAGTAATAGGCTTCGCCTGGCCCAGAATGCCCTTTTTGGTAGTGACTGTGGGCTTTTTATGTCCTCCTCGCTCCATCTATCATCTGCCTAGGTTGCAACATTTCAAAACTTCGTCTATTTTGTGATCCAAAATTTTGATGTTAATTTCCCTTAACTTCGTCTTTTTCGTGATTCCGAACCCTGATATTAAGTTTCTCGCTGTTCTAATTTCTGCTACTTATCATTACTGTCTCCTTTGTTCCATTTACTCTCAGTACCTTTTCTTATTACGCTGTTCATTCCATTCCAGAGACCATGTAATTATTCTTTTATTTCACTGAGGATAGCAATGTCACGACCGAATCTTATCATTGATGTATTTTCACGTTCAACTTTAATTCCATTGTTGAAACCTTCTATTGTTTCCCTCATTGCGTCTTCGATGTATAGATAGAACAGCAGGGGCTAAGGACGACACATGTCTTACACCCACAAATAGCCTCGGGCTGCAGTTATGACATTACAAATTTTACTGCATGATCGATTTAGAAACATCACGTCTCATCTTCAGAGGCATCGTAGTACACATTTAATCGATGGTTTCGTGTTAATTTCCCAGACCGTAGCAGGTACCGATAGATCGGTAACCACACCCTATGACAACAACATGGTGCAAGCGACGCTACACTACCGGGTAAGGTGCTTTGTCTCTTACCCACAGGTGTGGCGTCACTTGCATCGTGTTGCGGTCTTAGGGCGTGGTTACCGGTATTTCGGTTGAGAACTTGGTGTGATCTGTGAAATTAACGCGAAACCGTCGATTAGATAGGTACATCTTAATATGATAAGTGGTGTCGAAATCTATCATGCAATAAGTCTGCTTGGGGACTGGGTGTTTCTGTTGTCCTCGTCATTTCATCATCATAATCATTTGTGACAATGACTAAATTGGACTGTGAGAAAAAATGGACTGTGTAAAAATTGGGACTTTGTAGAGCGCTGATGACCGCACAGTTGAGCGCCCCGCAAAACAAACATAATCAAACATCCCCATGACTACTAAAAGGTATCCGCTAAATTTCGGTTGCACGATATATGATACAAATCTGAAAGCTATAAATTCAACTAAATAATTTCGAATTAAAATTAAGAATATATTAAATTGCAACGATGGGATAGATAATGTTGTGGGGAAAAGCAAACCAAAGACTACGATTTATTGGCAGAAGTCTTAGGAATTGCAACAGGTCTACTAAAGACACTGCTTAAACTACTCTTATCCACCCTATTCTGGAGTATTACTGCGCCGTATGGGATCCATATCAAATAGGATCGACGGAGGATATCGAAAAAGTTCACAGAATGGCAGTCCGTTTGTATTATCGCTAAACAGGGAAGAGATTGCCACGGATATTGTAGACAAATTGGATTGTCAATGACTAAAACAAAGGTATTTTCCGTTGCGTCAGGACCTTCTAAGGAAATTTCAATCATCAGGTTCTTCTCAGGAAATTTCAATCAGGTTTCTCTTTAGAGTGCGAAAATATTTTGTCGGCCCCCACTTACATAGGAAGAAATTAGCATCATAATAAAATATGAGAAATATGGGTTAGCTAAGATTTAAATGTTAGTTTTTCCCACGTTTTCGAGAGTGGAATGGTAGAGAGGAATGGTGGTTCGATGAACCCTCTGACAGCCACTTAATCACGTAGATGTAGACATAGGAGTGGCGCCATACCTGGAGCCTGAGGCTACTTTATTTATTGTAATGGAAAATATGTGTATAGGAGCGCGCCTAAGTGTGCTTGCCGCTGGTTTTAACAACGAAACTACCTACGCACCAGTATTCATTTAGTGATTTCAACTAAGATTATTAAGACCGATTTATTCCTAATCACTCGAATTTCTAATTTAATCGAGGGAGGAGAGAAAGGACAGGAAAGGGAAGGAATTAGTGAAGTCAGTTGCATCATCACTTTGTGCAGCGTCAGCGGTGACGAGTGTAAATGTGTGCTGGACCGGGAATCGAATGTGTGCTTCCTAGGTAGGTGCGTCAACCACTACGTCAACCGCGACACAGCGTTTATCGCGACTGCGAGGGCTATCTCGGTACGTGTTTCGGCCGACCCACAATCCCATCGATCGCAACCTAGCCGCTGCCCCTTTCCTTTTCCTCCGTGCTCGCTACTCTGAATTCCCTGCTGGAGGTCGGACGTACTTGAGCATCTGCACTCAAGATGACCAAAAGAACAGACACCACGCATTCATAAAATCGAATTTCTCCGGTACACAAAAGAGGGCCTGAGTTTACCCCGTACATTTGTATAAACGGCCCACCCCTCACCCCTCCATCCCCCACCCACCAACCACCACCACCAGGACGCCTCTGGATTCCCTCAAAACTGACAAATCCGGAGAAACCCGGACGTGCGGCAGCCCTACGTATAAAACACTCAGACTCAATTGTAGTCAGTAGGGTTGCGCAGTATGGTAGTTTTGGTACAGTAGATAAATGACGTAGTAAATAGTAGACTACAGGAAATATTGGTAGCATTGGAACGGAAAGAAACTAGGATCCGAGTACTTCTCTTTTTTTTTGTTTGTTTTGTAGACAATTAGAGTCTCACATAGTTCAATACTAGTCATCTGTTTATTTTACATCCTTACAAAACATAAACTGCAATTTATAAGTGATACAAATTATTAGCGTAACTATTGCGCTCTTATGTAACCAAAGCAATTACTTTTGATGCAAGTACAGTTTACATGCACAAACACAAAAAATCTATACAGTAATTGTAGTTACCTAGTACTCAGTAGAACATTCTTCGTCACAATGAAAGGCAAGAGTTTCCTATTATTGCTGATAATGCGAAAATTGTTTATAAATAACAGACACATGTTTCACATAAGCTCGACAAAGTTCTGAAATGATGTTTGATTTCTTTTTCTTCTTACGTTGTTTTTTAATGTTACCTCTTTTAGGCAATTGCTTTTCCTGTCGCTATATGATAAATCCCTAAAAATGGTTCAAATGGTTCTGAGCACTATGGGACTTAACAACTTAGGTCATCAGTCCCCTAGAACTTAGAACTACTTAAACCTAACTAACCTAAGGACATCACACACATCCATGCCCGAGGCAGGATTCGAACCTCCGACCGTAGCAGTCCCGCGGTTCCGGACTGCAGCGCCTATAACCGAACGGCCACCGCGGCCGGCGATAAATCCCTATCTTTTCCTTTTGCTACAGCATCCCTCTGTTGCACGTTACAGATAAACAGTTTTCGAATAAAATCTGTATTAAACATCGGCAATTCAAATTTTGCTATAGATACGATTTATTTTTGAGCAACAACCAGGAGGAAAGTTATGTAGCAAAAAAATATTCCGAAGGTTAAGCGGCCCTTTATATAGGTTGCTCATTTTAACTGAAGACGTTGAAATATCTCGAAAACTACTCATCGGACGAAAAAAAGTTAAAATTTACATTCGTTTTGTCTGAAGCATTTTCTTCGTTCGCCACGAATGGCGCTGTAATCAGAGGACAAGAAACGGATACAAAATCGTAATTTACGACAACCTACTCAACGGTCCTTGAATATCCCATTGCATGTGGGACCTCACCCCCATGCTATGAGGACAGGATGGGCCAATATTTCATAACTTCTGACTGGATACCTCATTCGCAATGTTTTATTCAGCCGACATGTCGAAATATGGGACTACTCGATGCGCTACTGCGGCCGTGGCACGAGGCGAACACTTCTCTACTTTTCCAATTAGAGTAAGTATTCAAACGTCGTGCCACCAACTTCAATACACTAAGTGATGCGCGTTACAAATGGCCGTACACGGCACGGAAGCATATCTGTGCGAATATCAGCACAGGAGTTTTTGATGCGGTCGACCGTGTCTTCACGGCTGTTAGGACTTGTTGGTACGCCGGCCGCGGTGGTCTCGCGGTTCTAGGCGCGCAGTCCGGAACCGCGCGACTGCTACGGTCGGAGGTTCGAATCCTGCCTCGGGCATGGATGTGTGTGATGTCCTTAGGTTAGTTAGGTTTAAGTAGTTCTAAGTTCTAGGGGACTGATGACCACAGCTGTTAAGTCCCATAGTGCTCAGAGCCATTTGAACCATTTGAACTTGTTGGTACACCTTATCTTTTACCTTATCTTTTATCCCCACAGAAAGAAATCTGGCGACCTCAAATCCGGCGACCTAGCAGGCCAATTAACAGTGCCTCCTCTGCCGATCCACCGACCAGTGTAAACACAGTCTAATACCTCCGGTGCTTCAATTACGTAATGCGCTGAGCAACAGTCGTGCTGAAACCACATATGTTGTCGAATTCCAGGGCAACATCCTGCAGTAGTACCGGTAGTTCCTGTTCCAAAAACGTTCGATACTTGCGTCCATTCAACTTGCCGTCGACAAAATACAGATCAATGAGTTCGTTCCCCATGATGCCACACTATATGTTAACACACCAAGGACGTTGACTATCAACTTACTGTAACCAGTGGCGCTTGCCTACACTCCAGTAATGCTACCGTTTTTTGTGGATGTAGACTCATCTAAAAATAGTACATCGGCAAAGAGCTTGGGGGTCGTTTGCATTTGTTGATGTGTCCATTCACAAAACACTACCTGTTTATGGAATTCTGGGTCATGAAGTTCTTGATGCAGTGACACATGATAAGGATGATACTTATGACGACGCAATATTGTGACAATGCTGTCTACGGACATATTGGAATCGTGGTGTAATTTCCGGGCGCTTATCCGTGGGTTGTGGTGCACTGCCGCTAGTACAGCTATTTCTTTACATTTTCCTGTAACAGGTTTCCTTCGTTCCCTTTTGCCCGTCTGCCATGACACATAAAGGCGTTAACGACCTTATAAAAGAATGAACGAGAGCGAGCTTTCTCTGAGAAACGCTCAGCGTAAAAGGCAACAGTAGCCTCAACATTTCTCCTACATTCTCCGTAAATCAGGTGAGACGTGTTGGGCTCATGTATTCGTTGGTTTAAACCTTGGTTCCTATTCTGTGTTTGGTTTCCCGCGGTTATTGCGATTATGCTGTTGTTCGCTCTCTCTGTGAGAGACAGCAGCGGTGCGTATAGATATTCGCATCTTGTACTATCTTTGGTCTGGTGCTTATAGTTTCCGGCTGTGTTGTGTGTGGGGAGTCGGTCGGTTGGCGTGGAGCAGCGAGGAAATCTCTGCGGTGAGTAGTTTGGCTGGGCCCGCTGGCGGTCTCTACGTAGTGTCGGAGTGTGTGGGGTTGTTCCCATTGCTACGAGGTCCGTAGCTTACCGACCCTGGACACGAAAGTTGAGTTTTGATTTAATTTACCAGCAAGTCAAGATTGTTCACATTGTGCCTTTTGGTTCTCATTGTTGGCTGTTGGGACATTCCTGCGGGCAACAACGCATGTGTTCGATTTGGCGAAGGTTTAGCCGCCATCCGGTGGAGTCTAACTGTATTTGGTTATTTGCAATTGAAGTGCATGAGCGGAATTTTCTGCCTTGTGGCCGTTAACGTTCCGGTTACCTGCCATGGCCATTGACGTAAATTTGGGCAGTGTCCTTTCCTCACCGTGTTGTCACTGTCCAGCACGGTGTGTATTTCGGCAGCTTAATATATGCTTGGTTGTGGGCGTCCATGCCTTTTACGTTTGCATTTAACTCCCGGTTGTGTGCTGTTCAAGTGGAGCGCAAGTTACCTTGTCGGTTGACTGTCTGTTGGTAGGGTTGTTGTCAGATCGAGAATGGCTGGGCCGACTGCCTGTCCCACCTAAGTGAACGTTAGTGTTTCAAGTGCTGGCCGACTCCCGGAACTTCTGAGAGCTGTTACTCTCACTGTCTTTTCTTATTTTCTGTTGTGTGTATTTATATGGCTCATAGCCGATGGTTTTGAATTAAAGTTCAATTCTTTTAGTGGTGTTTAAGTCATGGGCCTTCAGCTATTTTAAAATTTAAAGTTTCTTGCTTGTCAGGTGTTAGATTGTTTGGGCCTTCAGTCTAAAAATGGTTCAAATGGCTCTGAGCACTATGGGACTCAACTTCTGTGGTGATCAGTCCCCTAGAACTTAGAACTACTTAAACCTAACTAACCTAAGGACGTCACACACACCCATGCCCGAGGCAGGATTCGAACCTGCGACCGTAGCAGCAGCGCGGCTCCGGACTGGAGCGCCTAGAACCGCACGGCCACCGAAGCCGGCTGCCATCAGTCTGATTAATATATTGTTTAAAGATACAGCCTTGGGCATTCTGCCTAATAAAAATTATTTTGGTTGTGTTTTAAGTCATGGGCCTTCAACCATTTTAAAATTAAAGTTCCTTGCTTGTCAAGTGCTAGATTGTTTGGGGCCTTCAGCCTAAGATAATGCCTTCTGGCTTGTGTTTTTTTATTTAATTTTACCTTGAGTCTTAAATCATCAGCCTTCAGCCGTCTTTAAATTAAGGTTGTTGCTTTTTAAGTGTTAGATTTTTGGGCCTTCAGTTTAATTATAAAACTTACATAACGTAAGGCCTTCTGCCTGCTAAATATTCTTTTTGGCGTCTGAATTTTGAGTTAATGGCTTTTAGCCGTTTTTTTTTAAATTAATGTGGTTGTGCCCTTAAGGCCGATAACTAAGTTCAAGAAATTGTACTGTAATGTTCGGTCAAATAAATAAATTTATATGTGTTCGAGTGTAACTGACTGCCGCTCAGTTTGGCCCCTTTCCTCAATTCCAAGTACATGTCCTGTCCTGCGGGTTTAGCAGGGCGTTTAATCAGGATCGTTATAATTTTTTCTTTTGTGGTTGAAACATTCATCGTCGCTTACACGTCTGTTCTTCAAATGATAGGTAGGTGTGCAGGCGATAAACACTGCGCACGTATTGTAACGTTTAGAGCCGCTGTCTGTTCTGCGTCTGCACGATACATGAGCTCCGGTCACGGTGTACTGCCTTTTATGATACGTCACAGTTAGCTATACGGTGGCTCGTCGAGTAGTCCGCTGCTTCGATATGTCGCCTGAATACTACGTTGCGAATGGGGTTTGCAATTATAAGCTATGAAATATTGGCCTGTACAATCGCAGCGTGGAGGTGGGGTCCCACATGCGACTGGTGTTCAAGGGCCATTGAGTAGCGTGTCGTCAATTACGATTTTGTACCCGTTTCTATCCCTCCGATTACAGCGCCGTCTCTTGCGAGACGAAGAAAATGCTTGAGACAAAACTTATTTAGATCTTAACTTTTTTTCGTCCGATTTCTAGTTTTCGTGATATTTTAATGTCTTCAGTTAAAATGAACACATTGTATATCCTTACTAAGTTCCTAAACGGTTCACCGTTTCCAGTTTACAGGTGGATGCGCAAACAATAGGATCGAAATGAAGTAACGCCCAAAAGCTATGCTGCGCACCTGACGTTCAGGTAACACGGGTACGACGTTAACTGACCAAAGCTGCTTGGAAAACTATTGTCGTCTTCGTTTTCTTATCATATTCTACTGTAGCCTACGTTAGTTTTGCCACTCTGTAGTTAAGTCGGAGTAAGTTGATCCCCGACAGTTGCAATCGGCTGGCGCGGCAGTTTCGCACACCTACCTCAACCAATCACTGAAAGCGATTTTACAAACGTCCCTACGACAACGCCTCAGTGCCGTCCCATCTCTGTAAACACTACTGTATTTGCTTGCAGCAGTTAGCCTTTCGCAGTCGGAATCTGGCAACGGAGCTTCGAGCTGTCAGGAATCTTCTTACGGCGCCTCAACTACAGTCGTCAGTACTGTGGAGTGTATACTCCAAAAAACGTTGCTGGGACAACGTAGTTAGAACAGACGACTGCCTGACGAAGTAAACAGAAGCAAGGCAATGGGACGTCACTAGTAGGACAGCTGGCTCGCTGTTGCCCGCACAGTGGCAGCCGAGCGCGGGCGCCCGGGGCCAGGGACGGAGCGGCGGGCGGCTGCTCAGTGGCCGACCTGTGCGCGCGGCCCACCCTTGAGCACGGACGCGGGCCTCAGCAAGGTGGGACATTGATTTCCGAGTGCTGCGCGATATGCAGTGTCTGGCCCACCTTACACAGTCGCAGCACGTCCGCTTTTTAAGCGGGCAGGCCTTGGTGGTCGGCGAGACTCCGTGTTCGTCCCACCGTCCCGCATAAATTAAGCGATTTTAGCGACATAATTGAGGCAAATCTCGTACGACGACGTGAATGGAGTCGCACGGAATCGCTCTTAGTAGGATTAGTGCAGAATATCGTGATGGGAGAAGCTAGTTTCTGAGAAGCACTGTCATGTTCGCATGCTCTTAAAGGCGGTCAAGATAACTTCAGATACACTACTGGTCATTAAAATTGCTACACCACGAAGATGACGTGCCACAGACGCGAAATTTAACCGACAGGAAGATGATGCTGTGATATGCAAATGATTAGCTTTTCAGAGCATTCACTCAAGGTTGGCGCCGGTGGCGACACCTACAACGTGCTGACATGAGGAAAGTTTCCAATCGATTTCTCTTACACAAACAGCAGTAGACCGCCGTTGCCTGGTGAAACGTAATTGTGATGCCTCGTGTACGGAGGAGAAATGCGTACCATCACGTTTCCGACATTGATAAACGTCGGATTGTAGCCTATCGCGATTGCAGTTTATCGTATCGCGACATTGCAGCTCGCCTTGGTCGAGATCCAATGACCGTTAGCGGAATATGGAATCGGTGGGGTCAGGAGGGCAATACGGAACGCCGTGCTGGATCCTAACGACCTCGCATCACTAGCAGTTGAGATGACAGGCATCTTATCCGCATGGCTGTAACGGATCGTGCAGCCACATCTTGACCCTGAGTCAACAGATGTGGACGTTTGCAAGACAACAACCATCTGCACGGTTCGATGACGTTTGCAGCAGCATGGACTATCAGCTCGGAGACCATGGCTGCGGTTACCCTTGACGCTGCATCACAGACAGGAGCGCCTGCGATGGTGTACTCATCGACGAACCTGGGTGCACGAATGGCAAAACGTCATTTTTTCGGATGAATCCAGGTTCTGTTTACAGCATCATGATGGTCGTATCCGTGTTTGTCGACATCGCGGTGAACGCACATTGGAAGCGTGTATTCGTCATCGCCATACTGTCGTATCACCCAGCGTGATGGTATGTGGTGCCATTGGTTACACGTCTGGGTCACGTCTTGTTCGCATTGATGGCACTTTGAACAGTGGACGTTACATTTCAGATGTGTTACGACCCGTGGCTCTACCCTTCATTCGATCCCTGCGAAATCCTACATTTCAGCAAGATAATGCACGAACGCACGTTGCAGGTCCTGTACGGGCCTTTCTGGATACAGAAAATGTTCGACTGCTGCCCTGACCAGCACATTCTCCAGATGTCTCACCAATAGAAAACGTCCGGTCAAAGGTGGCCGAGCAACTGGCTCGTCACAATACGCCAGTCACTACTCTTGATGAACTGTGGTATCCTGTTGAAGCTGCATGGGCAGCTGTACCTGTACACGCCATCCAAGCTCTGTTTGACTCAATGCCCAGGCGTATCAAGGCCGTTATTACGGTCAGAGGTGGTTGTTCTGGGTACTGATTTCTCAGGATCTATGCACGAAAATTCGTGAAAATGTAATCACATGTCAGTTCTAGTATAATATATTTGTCCAATGAATACCCGTTTGTTGTTGTTGTTGTGGTCTTCAGTCCTGAGACTGGTTTGATGCAGCTCTCCATGCTACTCTATCCTGTGCAAGCTTTTTCATCTCCCAGTACCTACTGCAACCTACATCCTTCTGAATCTGCTTAGCGTATTCATCTCTTGGTCTCCCTCTACGATTTTTACCCTCCACGCTGCCCTCCAATACTAAATTGGTGATCCCTTGATGCCTCAGAACATGTCCTACCAACCGATCCCTTCTTCTGGTCAAGTTGTGCCACAAACTTCTCTTCTCCCCAATCCTATTCAATACTTCCTCATTAGTTATGTGATCTACCCATCTAATCTTCAGCATTCTTCTGTAGCACCACATTTCGAAAGCTTCTATTCTCTTCTTGTCCAAACTATTTATCGTCCATGTTTCACTTCCATACATGGCTACACTCCATACGAATACTTTCAGAAATGACTTCCTGACACTTAAATCAATACTGGATGTTAACAAATTTCTCTTCTTCAGAAACGCTTTCCTTGCCATTGCCAGCCTACATTTTATATCCTCTCTACTTCGACCATCATCAGTTCTTTTGCTCCCCAAATAGCAAAACTCCTTTACTACTTTAAGTGCCTCATTTCCTAATCTAATTCCCTCAGCATCACCCGACTTAATTAGACTACATTCCATTATCCTTGTTTTGCTTTTGTTGATGTTCATCTTATATCCTCCTTTCAAGACACTGTTCATTCCATTCAACTGCTTTTGCAAGTCCTTTGCTGTCTCTGACAGAATTACAATGTCATCGGCGAACCTCAAAGTTTTTATTTCTTCTCCATGAATTTTAATACCTACTCCGAATTTTTCTTTTGTTTCCTTTACTGCTTGCTCAATATACAGATTGAACAACATCGGGGAGAGGCTACAACCCTGTCTTACTCCCTTCCCAACCACTGCTTCCCTTTCATGTCCCTCGACTCTTATAACTGCCATCTGGTTTCTGTACAAATTGTAAATAGCCTTTCGCTCCCTGTATTTTACCCCTGCCACCTTTAGAATTTGAAAGAGAGTATTCCAGTCAACATTGTCAAAAGCTTTCTCTAAGTCTACAAATGCTAGAAACGTAGGTTTGCCTTTCCTTAATCTTTTTTCTAAGATAAGTCGTAAGGTCAGGATTGCCTCACGTGTTCCAGTGTTTCTACGGAATCCAAACTGATCTTCCCCGAGGTTGGCTTCTACTAGTTTTTCCATTCGTCTGTAAAGAATTCGTGTTAGTATTTTGCAGCTGTGACTTATTAAGCTGATAGTTCGGTAATTTTCACATCTGTCAACACCTGCTTTCTTTGGAATTGGAATTATTATATTCTTCTTGAAGTCTGAGGGAATACCCGTTTATCATCTGCATTTCTTCTAGGTGTAGCAATTTTCATGGCCAGTAGTGTATTTAACATACAGCGAAGGGGAAAAAAATCACAACACCAGAACATAGTTAAGGTAGAATAATGAAATTTCTGGCATACATTTGTCTAGGTAACATATTTAAGGAATTAACATTTAAAGACCACAGGTTAACGTAAGCGCGAGATAAGCCATTGCAAATATGAAATGCTGGTGCTGGCACACTAATAACTGGTGTAACCGACAGAATACTGCATTCAAGCATCCAAACGTGCTTGAATTATGTTGTTCAAGTGCCGGATGTTAGTTTATGGGATGGAGCTCCATGCCTGTTGCACTTGATTGGTCAACACATGGGGGGGGGGGGGGGCGAATGCTGGTTGTGGATGACGCTGGAGTTGTCGACCGATGATGTCCCATATGTCTTCGACTGGAGACAGATATGGTGATCGAACAGGCCAAGGAAATATGTCAACAATCCGTATAGTATGTTGAGTTACAACAGAGATATCTGGGCGAACGTTATCCTAATGGAAACCTCCACTGGAGTAGTGCTCATGAATAGCAGCGCAACAGGTCGAATCACCAGATTGACGTGCAGATTTGCTGCCACGGTGCGTGGGATAACCACGTGAGCGCTCCTGCTGTCATACTATATCACACTCCAGACCGTACGTCCAGGTATGGGTCCAGCGCTTCCAGCACTCCAACAGGTTGGCTGCAGGTCTTCAACTGCCCTCCTTCTTGTAACACATAGGCATCACTGTGTAATGTTGATGCATTAAGTTGTTCTGAAAGCGGTGCTGATATTCAAGACAGTAAAAGCGGGTTAAAAGCTGTGAGCTATCTGGGGAAGTTAACCTTGCATTACTGAGCAACTGTTTCACCAGGTATCCAGTCTAGCTTACCAAATTCCCAACCAGACTAACATTAATTATAATCTTTTAGTAGTCATCTTACGATAACCGGTGAGATATATATATAAAGACAATTTAAATAAAAAGAAATGAATCAGTTTATGTATGGACATTTGTTTTAACATTGATCGTTGTTTCGTTAAAATTTCAACATATTAAACTTGATTCATAACTAAACTGGTGCCTTATTTAGGATTGTGAAAATGTGAGTTTGTAATCTTACGGAACACATCAAATATGGAGCCCAGATTGGGAGACTGCATACAACACTGCATTCATAAAATAACACACGAAGAACGTTGAAACATATGCAAAAGGAAATTAACCACAACCAACCGATTCAATTTTCACCCACAGAAGTTACGTTCATAGCGCAATCCTGTCCGTCATGAAATTACCACACACTGGTATACTAAATTCATACTAACTCTCTGTGAAATTTTCCCGAAAAGAATAGCTGAGGGCTACTTTGATGATTGCACTACATGCTTCAACTTGGTTTACACAAAGAGTGTGACTCCACAATAATTTAGATAATTAAAATAAATTACATCGAAACACAAATTACAAAAGAAAAACCTCGAACTGGTTACTATCGTCTTGCTATTAACCTTATGGGTCAAACAATTGTTTAAGCACGTGGTACTGGTCTCACAAAGTACACACCACGTGGGTTGAACGTAAAGAAAAGTTGCTGTATTGAAAAATATTGTCAAGATGAGAAGTTATAATCTCACGCACATTCGCATTCAAGATTGATGATCTTAGTTAGAGTCACGGATCATCCACACGTGGTTCCACTTTACTCACAAAGTAGTGACAAAGCAACTACTGGAAGATATTCTGCACTTCACACTCGAATTACACTGCGTTGCAATTTAAGATAACATAAGATATTTTAATCTAAACCTGAAATAAAGGTGATTAAATTTTCAGTTAGGCTGAACTTAAGAAATCCATTGTCCTATGGACTTAGCAGAGACGCGCTTAGCCGGAAATCTTACCACTTCAGACGCTCGCCGCGGACAGACTGCCATGGGCCCCTACCGAGGGTGCTTCCAGATACAAAACGGAAGTGACCAGAGAGGTAGCTTCCTATACCATCATGACAAGGGACGGACAGGACCATACGGAGAATAGAAACCTCTTTGCTTGTTCCGACTTTGGTCCTACTGTTCTCTAGCAGACAGGCTTGTCTGCTACCATCAAGCATGCAACTAGAAATACATTGCTCATTCATCCTTTCACACAGAAGGGAAGGGGGATGACAGTATCTTATCATATACAGTATATAAAAGAAAGCTGATGTAGGTTCCGTATGAGACTGTGTGACATGAATTACATATAAACTGTGTTTTAAAGTGTAGTAGTGTGACAGATCGTTCTTGTTTATATGTAAAAGTAACACGTTCCACTGCTCAGTCTCCTCCCAGATAGAAACACAACAGTAAATTTAGAAGTGGAATGTATGCCGTAAATGACAACAGTTTTAAAAAATTAACGTGAAAGGAATCCAACAGAAAACACAACAGATCTGCCCTCCAATGAGCTATCGCTTGACACCCCTATAGTCGCATATGGCGGTGGCTGTTGTTCAGTGGAGTGCACCCTACAGCGTGTCTGACTCGAAGCTGTCCTTGTAGTAACCGATTTATAACAGTTTGTTGGGTCACTGTGGTGCCCACTGCTGCTAAAATTGCTGCTACAGATGCAGTACCATGCGCTAGAGCCGTACTCGGCTGCCTCCATGTTGCCGTAATGAGCTCGGTCTTCTTGCGACCGTACATTATCGTGGCTACCGCTCCCAGTAATCATATGCAGTAGCTACACTGCTGCCCAGTTTTTCTGCAGTATCGCAGAAGGCACATCCAGCTTCTCGTAGCCCTATTACACGATCTCGTCCAAACTCTTTGAGTTCTTGACAATAGCAGCTTTGTCACCCTCAAGGCATTCTTGACTAACAGCACCTCACCGCGTCCAATCTCAAAAGTAACTAACGCTCAAGACCGTTAGAGCGTGTTTTTAAAGAATACCTGATTTGCATCGCTAAAGTGGCGCTAATAGCAACTGTCTCGAAATTTTAATAGACATGTTCTTTTTGATATAGAAACACGCCTGTCAACTTTCATTAATGTCGCATAACTTCTTGATGCATCGATTTTTTTCCCTTCAGTGTAGTAATAGCAATAGCACTGGGAGAAGGGGGGGGGGGGGGGGAGGACAAGTGCTACGATACACAACTTGTACAGCATCAATGGCAGAGGCCCATGTTATTGCTACTGGAGTTTTGAGCCACATAATTTTCACACTACTTCATCATTTATGAGAAATGAGGGTCATGTCGTAAAACTAAAGTGCACTATAAAATTCGTACAGCGTTTGTCCTGAATCTATGTTTACACTAGTAAATACCACAAATGTAGTAATCGCGCTACTTTAATAAATAGCACAAATGTAGTAATTGCGGTTAACAATAACTGTAGAATGGAAGGCATTCAAAAAGAGTGTGTCGTCACAGGATTGGAAAGTAACTGTAAAAATTTCTTGTACAGCTTCATCTGGAACCTTCTAAACAAAGGTCGAAGATTGTTTAATATACAACGTCAACCGCAGGGAGGGTGACAGTAACTCCCGTGGTGAGCATTGGTAGATGCTTTACGAATAATTCCCAGGTGATTCAGTATGGAACAAACCCTACGTGAATAAATTAAAAAAACACGTCTTCAAATTTTACAATAATTCTGGTTGGATGTTATTTTGGAGAAGGGATGAAGCTTCCTAAGGTGAGGGAAGAGTAAATAAGTTTTTCCGTAGTTAGGTATGAAGTGTTAGTAGGCCTCCGAAACATAAAAGATAAAAGGTGCTTTTCAGTTGGGGTACCTGTAATTCCATGGACAAAATTTATATTTGAGCGTCGCGATAAGAAATTCGTACAAAGTTCGTGAATAATTTGAAAGAAAACATTAAAAAAAATTCATCAAAGCGGTTTAAAATTAGCTCACACAGGTCATTCTCCATAATTCCATTCGAAATGGGGTGCAATAGGTGATAGAGTGGATATTGTGGAAATGGAATAGAACTTGCTGACGTATTCTTTCCTACGTCATCTATTCTGTTGCGATTGACAATCCTCAAAATCGTAGCCCGCTGCGACTGTTCCTATTCTGAGTAGTGAGAATACAGTATGTACACTTCTAGGAATCTAGCCAACGGCAAACGTGAAGGAAATATCAACACCCAGCAACTCTATTCATTTATTCTCATTAAAACAGTATTTTTGTCTTTTAAATCCAACTTGCTACATACCGTAGGTGACATACTACGCAGCTGCCCTGTCTACAGTAATCACCCTCTATAATGAGTTGCACAAATGTAGCCCTAGAATAACTTTAGCTGCGGAATGATGAAGGTAGTGAACTATTGAACTGTTCAAGTTCGTGGCAAATGAGTTAACGTTGAACTGAAACACACTAAATTATCATCCAAAAAAATTCAGCCTACTGATAGGGCAGGGAATGTGATAGCAGACATATTTTCGGATGTTCCTGAAGTGATTCTTCCAGATCTCATGAAGTGTGGAATGCTTATGACTGCAACAAGTTAAAGTATTTTATAGCGCATTTTAAACTTGTATATCGTTGAATAAAATCCATAATTTGAGTAAATGTATAAACAGACAGAAAAAACGATCACAGATCTTAAATTTGATATATAAATTAATTTGATCTGAAACTGGATATCCTCGGAAATATTAATATGGTGGAGGACGAATTTAACGTATAGTAGGAAATAGAGATGTTCCTACTGACGACGCTGTTACACAGTTCGCTGAAGCTTGTCGCCGTATGAGTAAATTACCGTGGTTCACAAGTGTTGAGCTGACGCGACGCATCTCTCTGCAGATCCTCTCGTGGCGATTTGTGGCAGGCGGCCCTCATGGAACCTCAGATGACACCAGAAGCGTAACACCTCCCCTAAAAAATCACTACCTGTATTCTACCTTTTAGAGGACACATCCATGAGACGGAACTGTCCGCATCAAGTATCGCTGGGAGGGCACTTAGGGTTTACACAGCCACCCACCCACACAACCATTCACCCATCTACCTACCCAACCACCCACCCACCCACCCACTTACACACACACACACACACACACACACACACACATATATATATATATATATATATATATATATATATATATATATATATATATATATATATAGGATGAGTCAGGAGGAAAGGTACATGCTTCGAGGGGTGATAGTGATTCTGAACCGAAAACTTCATATGGACGTATTCCTTATTCCGAATCGTTTCCGGGATAGAACACATTTAATATCACTTTTGTGCGTTTTTCTTGAATAATCGAAAACCGCACCTTCCAGTGAAAACGTGTCACAGTACAAAATTAAACTACATTAAATTTCCTACAAAAAAGGTCCTATGCATTTTTTTTTCTCTAGAACTAATGGTTTGTGCGAAGAGAGGGCGAGAATGTTGAAAAACTCGCTCGACGCGCATGTGCTGTAGCTTACGTGGTTTATGTAGGCCAATTTGCGTTAGCATATTGAAGTAGCAATTTGAGGCGAACAGTTTGAAACGGAACACTTGTGGTCTATCAAGTCGGAAACTATCACAAATTGGCCTCCAAAAACTACGTAAGCTACAGCGCATGCGCGTCGAGGGAGTTTTTCAACATTTTCGCACTCTTTTAGCATAAACCATTACTTCTATAGACAAAACTGAATTGGTCCTTTCTTGTAGCAAATTTAATATAGTTTAATTTTGTACTGCGACCGTTTTCGCTAGAGGGTACGGTTTTCGAGTTATTCAAGAAAAACGTACAAAAGTGATATTAAATGTGTTCTACCCCGGAAACCATTCGGAATATGGAATACGTCTATATGAGGTTTTTTGTTCAGTATCACTAATACTATCACCCCTCAAAGCATGTTCGCCGGCCGGTGTGGCCTTGCGGTTCTAGGCGCTTTAGTCTGGAACCGCGTGACTGCTACGGTCGCAGGTTCGAATCCTGCCTCGGGCATGGATGTGTGTGATGTCCTTAGGTTAGTTAGGTTTTAGTAGTTCTAAGTTCCAGGGGACTGATGACCTCAGATGTTAAGTCCCATAGTGCTCAGAGCCAGCCGAAGCATGTTCCATTTCTCCTGACTCACCCTATATATATTTTATGGGAGGACATACGGAAAATTTTTGTCAGCATCTGGTTATGATGTCAAGAGCGAGAAGTAGTTGTCAGTGGGTTTCCGCGTTTCCGCGGCGGTTATCCTTCCCAACTCTGATGATTGCTCGGCCTATTTAAAGCTCTTAGCTTGTTTGGTACGCGAGCCTGCAAAATTAACTCTGTAAACTAAGGTAACGACACTCCACAAGGAACAAATACTTGGTTCAACAAAATTAAACCATACTTTTTGTGTATTTGTTCTTCACCAGCACCTTTAATTCATCAGGGATGTAAGGTTGTTATGGCATCAGAATATGTTCCTCTCTGTGCTAGAGCCAAGTTAAGCCGCACGCAGAGAGATCTCCTTAAGCCAACCCCTATATTTGTGGATGGTACTGTGTTCGTACTGTTGCTCTTTAATAGAGATGAACTACACAAGGAAGTAAACAAGTTGTTCCGACTGATAGTTACCAGCGCATTCTCGGTAGAAAGAGTGAGAGTGCGCAAGATTTGCAATGAAACTTCCTGGCAGATTAAAACTCTGTGCCGGACCGAGACTCGTACTCGGGACCTTTGCCTTTCGCGGACAAGTGCTCTACCAACTGAGCTACCCAAACACGACTCATGCCCCGTCCTCACAGCTTTAGTTCCGCCAGTACCTCGTCTCCTACCTTCAAAACGTTACAGAAGCTCTCCTACTCTCTAGTAAAGCTGTGAGGACGGGGCATGAGTCATGCTTAGGTAGCTCAGTTGGTAGGGGGAAACCCCTCCCAACAGACGAGAAGACGACTCGGACGCTCGGCTACGGCAGTTGTAGGGTCTTTTTTTGTAATGAAACAAAAATAAATCTATAAATACAATACAAAATAAAATTCTTAGCAATATTTAAAATTTTATAAAAATTAAATAAATAAATAAATAAAACAACATAGACAAGCCCACAACATCCTCTTCCTCATCCATCGATCCTCGAACACGTTGCTTGGGCGTGGCGGCGGGATGGGATGGCCAGGCTTCGGGTGTCGACCCCTGCCCTACCCGTCGTTCTGTTCCCGTAGCGGTTCCTAAAAATAAAAAAAAATAAAAAAAAAGTTGGTAGAGCACTTGCCCGCGTAAGGCAAAGGTCCCGAGTTCGAGGCTCCGTCAGGCACACAAATCTGCCAGGAAGTTTCATATCAGCGCACACTCCGCTGCAGAGTGCAAATCTCATTCTGGAAAGATTTACAATTCTTATTGTAGAGCAGTTCATACGACGTTATAAAGAGTCTAAAGCGACAGGCTTCTGACGATTTGACCACGATACCCCACGAGCAAGATCTTTTCTGGAGTGCATAGGCGACAGCAATTAGGGCGACGTGTGGCGCACCGCCGAGCACCCAGAAGGCAGCAGCGGCCCTGCGAGGCGCACGGAGTAAGGCGGCCGTCGGCCCTCTAGTGGAGGTGCGTCCTCACCTAGTCCGCTGCTGGGGCCGCCGCACGGGGGCGCCTCTGTGCTCTCTGCAGCGGCGCCTCAAGAGGCTGGAGAGGCCTCCTCCGTGTGGCCCTTTGTCGACCGCCTGTCTCGGGCCGGTACTTGCAGCCAGAAAGAAAGCACTACGACAAAACGAGCAGTGACCTTGGGCAGCCTTTAGCCCTCTCCTTCAAACTACGAGCCCTTGCGATTCCTTCCTGCAAAGGCGAGTGGCTGAAGAGCCCTGATATCCGTTGCTTGATTTTATAGCGTAGGTCGGAGACGATGCTGCCAAGATACCGCTGTCTCCGCCGTAATAAAAGTTAATACATACATCAAAAAAAGGCTTGCATCATCCCGGTTCCAAGAACTCCTGAAGATAGACGTTGACTGTGGATATTGTATCACAGACACAGTCGCTTTGACTGTTCAGAGATATCATTAAACCCGCCCAAAGACGTAAATAACCATGCATGAGCAGCGTCTATTAGACGGAGGGGGTCCGACAGCCGATCAGTTCCAGTCATTCCATAAGGAAGGAGGCACACGGCTCGTCTTGTCTGTAGTTAACCATGCCTAGTCGGTCAATACCCAGGTTCGATCGCGTCCGCATTTTTACTTTGTGCCAGGAAGCACTTTCAACAAGGGAAGCGTCCAGGCGTCTCGGAGTGAACCAAAGCGATGTTGTTCGGACATGGTGGACGTACAAAGAGACAGAAACTGTCGATGAAATAACTCGCTCAGGCCGTCCAAGGGCTACTACTGCAGTGGATGACTTCTACCTACGGATTATGGCTCGGAGGAATCATAACAGCAACGCCACCATGTTGACTAATGCTTTTGGTGCAGCCACAGGACGTCGTATTACGACTGAAACTGTGCGCGATAGGCTGCATGATGCGCAACTTTATTCCCGACTTCCATGGCGAGGTCCATCTTCGCAACCACGACACCATGCAGCACGGTACAGATGGGTCCAACAACATGCCGAATGGACCGCTCAGGATTGGCAACGAGTTCTTTTCACCGATGAGTGTCGCATATGCCTTCAACCAGACAATCGTCGGAGACGTGGCTGGGGCAACAGGGTCAGGTTGAACGCCTTAGACACACCATCCAGTTAGTGCAGCAAGGTGGAGGTACTCTGACGATTTGGGGTGGCATTATGTGGGCCGACCTACGCCGCTGGTGGTCGTGGAAGCTGCCGCAACGGCTGTACGATACGTGAATGCTATCCTCTGACCGATAGTGCAACCACGTCGGCAGCATATTAGCTAGGCATTCGTCTTCATGGACGACAATTCGTGCCCCCATCGTGCATATTTTGTGAATGATTTCCATCAGGATAACGATATCGCTCAACTAGAGTGGCCAGCATGTTCTCCAGACATGAACCCTATCGAAAGTGCCTGGGATAGATTGAAAAGGGCTGTTTATGGACGACATGACCCACCAACCACTGTGAGGGATCTACGCCGAATTGCTGTTGAGGAGTGGCACAAGCTGGACCAACAGTGCCTTGATGAACTTGTGGATAATATGCCACGACGAATAGAGGTATGAACCAATGCAAGAAGACATGCTACTGGGTATTAGAGGTACCGGTGTGTACAGGAATCTGGACCACCACCTCTGAAGGTCTCGCTGTGTGTTGCTACATGATGCGGTGTGTGGTTCTCATGAGCAATAAAAAGAGCGGAAGTGATGTTTACGTTGATCTCTACTCCAATTATCTGTACAGGTTCCGGAACTCCTGGAACCTCGGTGATGCAAAACTTTTTTTTTGTGTGTGTAATTCACTGCACTGTTATTTTGTTATAGGGAAATCAGTTTCGTTAATTCAATATACCATTTTCAAGCGTTAACCGACGCTAAGAGGTTGAACTCCAATCCTACACACGCTCCCATGAGTGGCTACATTTATGAATTTGCCTTCGCGCCGAATCCTGTATAAGCAAAGCTGCGTCTGCAGCCAATGATACAGTATTCTATGGAAGGCAGTTGATAGATGTTGCCACTGATGGTGTCGTGTGTACGATTGGAGTTCACCCCTCAACGACAGTTAAAGCCAGAAGATGTACTGAGTCACTGAAACTGGTTGCAATATAATAAAATAACACTAAAACGACGGCTGCAAGTTTTTCTCTTTATTACGTGAGTGAACAGTCGAAGTCCCGCAGACTGTCAATTACAAGGATGGACATACTGAAACTTGAACATAAGATAGGTCATTTGCGTAGTTTGTTATGTTGTGTGATTTAATCTTTTCCGCCAGAAATTCGGAATACATATTGTTATACAGGGACTGGCACTAAATAACACAGAGAAATACGAGCTGTTTTATTCATTGTTGTCCTGCTTTTTGTTTCCTCGTGATATGACCAGTGCAGTTCGCTTCCCAGACACACAAGAATTCACATAATCATTATTCGTGGTATTGAACGCAAGGGACCATTAAATAATATCTTGGTATACAGTAAGTATGGTCACGAAGTACTGAATATTGTTTAAGCATGATGTTATGACTAGTCGAAACCACGATCATCCGGCCGTAACTGTAGGTTATTTGATTGCTCTAGGAAATGGCTCATCTGAACTACAACGGATGAAATATTAGTTCACTTTATTACACGAATGACAAAAAGATGTACTGAACTTGATATATGCCTAATTCTTTGAAACAGGATTGCTTGATATTTTTCAACTACCATTGACTATTAAAGCATTACTTAATGCACTAACTATCAAACTGTTCTCTTGAAGTACAATGTTTAACATTTACAAAAGTAAATTTCCATCTGATACTTTAATAAGTTTTTAACCCTACTAGATAATGTTGACTGCTTCAGCTGACGTCACGAACTGGGGCAGAGCACTACCATGATCATACATAGTATGGACCTCCGTGCGAGGGTTCTGCTCCGCTGAGAGAGAGATGTGCGTTCTTCAGCCTCTCACATTCGTCGTTGCGGGTTGCAGCGAGATATTGCTAATGTTTGTCGTATCGATGTGCGTTCCCGACTGTGATGCAGCACCGCGATCTTCGGACGCTATCACTTGTATCAGTGAACTAAAAAAATGGCTCTGAGCACTATGGGGCTTAACTTCTAAGGTCATCAGTCCCCTAGAACTTAGAACTACTTAAACCTAACTAACCTAAGGACATCACGCACATCCATGCCCGAGGCGGGATTCGAACCTGCGACCGTAGCGGTCGCGCGGTTCCAGACTGTAGCGACTAGCACCGCTCGGTCACCCCAGCCGGCCGTTTGGTTGCCACTTTGCTCCATGTTTTTAGAAGTGCCGTTGGAATGTTACCTATCTCTTCTTCCTGATTTGATCGTTATACTTCCAAAGCTCTTCTACATTCTAATTTTAATACTGGTTACCCTCTCTCTTGCCTGTCGACTCCTCTTTCGTCATCAGTCATGCCATCAGATAAGCCCTCCCCCTCATACAGGCTCCCAATGTATTTCAAGATTTTAAACATGGCTGCAACAGCAACTCTTGAAATTCCTCACGATAAAGAATGACAGCATTAAAATTCTTGACCAAGGTTTCGGTACATATAAATATTTTTGTGCCTGTATTACTCTGGTAATTTCACTGTTACTTAAGCTTTTGCGTTTCTCACTTCCGATGCTAAGGCTTTTCTAATAAAAGTGTCTTCCTGTTCAGGAATTTTTACTTCTGACGAAGGTTTATTTATATGTACCGAAACCTTGGTCAAGAATTTTAATAAAAATTTTTTATCCGGCAACTGTTTTGGCTGTCATCCTTTATCGTGTCTCAATGTATTCTTTCCACCTACTGTTCTCTCCTCTGCATTCCAAGGTATAATTCCCACTGAACTCTTAATGGTGCCTCCCTTGCTTTAATTTCACCGAAGGACGCCTTGACTTACTTTTTTATATGCTGAGTCAGTCCTACCAACAATCGGTTTTTTTCGATTTCTTCACATTTTTCCTGTAACCATTTCGCGTTAGGTTCCATGCTCTTCCTATCTGTTGCATTCCTAACTTGCTTGTATTTCTGAACTCCTGAATTTCCCTGATAGTTTTTGTGCTCCTTCTTCCGTCGATCAACTGAAATATCTCTTCTGTTGCCCACGGCTTTTTCGCGGTCACCTTCCCCAACTTCTGTGACTGCACGTTTTAGAGATGTCCTTTCCTTTTCAACTGAACTGCCTATTGAGCTATTCATTATCGCAGTAGCTATATCCTCAGAGAACTTCATATCTTAGCGTTGCGTATCCCACCTCTTTGCACATTGTTTCTCCATGACAAGTCTCTGACACTTCAGCATAATCTTCATGATCCTAAATTGTGATCTGAGGCTAAATCTAGTCCTAGGTACGCCTTTCAATCCAGCACATGATTTTGCAGTCTGTGCCTGACCGTGGAGTAATATAACCGAAGTTTTTCCGTACCTCCCGGCCTTTTCCAAGTATACCTCCTCCTCTAGCGATTATTCAACAGAGTAATCGCTGTTACCAAGTGAAATTTCTTGCGGAACTTAATTAGGCTTCCTTATCTCTCATTCCTAGTACCAAGCTCATGTTCTCCCGCAACCCTCTGTTCTACTCCTTCCCTACAGCCGCACTCCAATCCCACATGACTGTTAGAGTTTCGTCTCCCTTTATGTACTGAATTACCCGTACAGTATCCTCATATACTTTCTCTATCTCTTTGTCTTCTGCTTGCGAAGTCGGCATGCATGCTTGAACTGTGGTTATCAGTGTTGGCTTACTGTCGATTCTGATGAGAACAACCCCATTACTGCACTTTTCACAGTAACTCATTCACTGTCCTTTTTTCCTATCCATAACGAATCTACTCTCGTTATACCATTTTCTGCTGCTGTTGATATTACCCTGTACTTGCTTGACCCGAAATCCTTGTCTTCTTTTCATTTCACTTCACTGACACCTGCTAGGTTGAGTCTTTCATTTCCGTTTTCAGAGTTTCTAGCTTCCCTGCTACGTTCAAACTTCTGACATTACTCTCTCCAACTCGAAGAACGTTATCCTTCCTCGGTTATTCGATATTTTTCTAATGGTCACCTCCCCCTTGGCCGTCGCCTCCTGGAGATCGGAATGGGGAACTAATTCGGAAAATTTTGCCGATGACGAGGTCGTCATGACACTTCTCAATGACAGGACACGTGCCCTCGATACACTGTAAGTGTCTTTAACGTAGTAGTTTCTATTACCTTCTGAATCCTTAAGGTGCTGAACACTGTTGATACTCCCACCTTTTAGGGAAATTTTGCACCACAGGGGTAAGAGAGTGGCCTGAACCTCTGTCCATACCTCCCCCCCCTGTTTCACAGTTACTTAATACGGTCTCAGTCAATGGTAAATTAGCAACGGTCTAAGGTGAGACCAGCCACTTCTTAGCAAACACTTCATGACAGACTCGGACTGAAAGTGGGGCTTAACTGACACGGCCTTTGGACCGTGGGACTGCCACTAATTATGATGAAATTTATGGCATTATTGTGGCTTGTAATTCGCTTATTGATTTTTGTGTTAATATATGTTTGTAATTTTATACTGGACGACGTTGGTTCGACATGAGATTTTTTCATATGAGAAATAAAATTTTTCAACAGACTGCATTTAGTGAAATACGACAGGCGCATTCAGTAGTCTATCACGTAAGAGCGCAGACAATGTGCATGGGGGAGTGTATTAGATGTTTAATTTAAATAACTGCTGATGGCTTCTGTTCACGTGATTCCTGCAGTGTCGTTTGAATCTGTGGTCATACCGGTATAGTATGTCCTTCACTGATTTTTCTCGTGCTTTCGAGGGAATGAAACTCGTAGAAGGCAGCATAGCTGGCTGTACGAAATTCCGTCAATAAAAGTAACAAGGGTACTGAGAACGAAACGCATGTCTTGGCAATGGTGGACATGATTGATGGAGAAATCAGGCTTCCACTGAAACCATGGTGACACCAAAACAGATCTCGTACGAAGCATGTCATCTTCGTATCTCTGTCATAATATTAGCTACCTGCTCAGGAGAACACACTTGACTTGGAACGCTGTAGATGGTGCACAACTGGTCTCCTTCTTCTGCTGCTGCTTCTGCTGGTGCTGCAGCGTTACTTCAGGGCTCGGGCGTTATGTCTGTTCCTACTTCACATACCTAACTGCATCTCTTTCTTGGCTGACTTACCTCTCCTCTTTTTGAGTATTTGTACTTGTTTACAACGACTAGAATTACTTCATCCATCCGCTTGAGGTTTCGACTCTGTGCTTCCCTGTATTCTTCAGCCTTCTCATTAAAATATAAATTCCCAATTCTAAACGGATGTGACTTTTCTTGTGGTCTCTCATTGCACTGATCAACCTTTGACAGTTCTTAAAAATCTCATTTTTGCTGACTGTAAATTATTTTTATCTCTTTTCCTCTCAGTCTAGATTCAAATGGCTCTGAGCACTATGGGACTTAACTTCTAAGGTCATCAGTCCCCTAGAACTCAGAACTACTTAAACCTAACTAACCTAAGGACATCACACACATCCATGCCCGAGGCAGGATTCGAGCCTGCGACCGTAGCGGTCGCGCGGCCCCAGACTGTAGCGCCTAGAACCGCTCGGCCACTCCGGCCGGCTCTCAGTCCAGGATTCGCTGCCATAACGCAGCATAGCTACTCTACGACTGGTATCAGGTTAAAAGGGTCACCACTCTTTGAAAAATTATGATCCCTTCCTTTGATTCTTATTTGTATTATAGACATTACCAATATCTCCACCATTCCTTAAAGAATCGGAAACACATGTATGACATAGCTTCAGACTTCTGTTTTACAAATTAGGAATGTGTTAAATATTGGCGTTAAGCATGTAAACGAGAAAACGTTGTTCAAAGCTTGTTGAAAATCACTAAGTGCTGTCATTTTCAAAGAGTGGTTGAATATTCTCCGAGTAATTTGCTCTCAGTTTTAAGCAAAACTAATTTTCCGCGCGTCTCACTGTTAATGACGTCATACCTCACGAACTACGCATTGTACAATGATATAATTCTCACGTATATTCATTGTCATATGTGGACACTGTTTGCAAAGTGTGTCGGGAATAGAAGCAATAGTAAAGAAGAAATAAATTGAAACGTCAGTCTTGGTTCTGCATTCTACGTACAGCAAAAATGTACACTACCGGCCATTAAAATTGCTACAACTGGAACAAATGCAGTTGACAAACGGATATTCATTGGACAAATATATTACACTAAAACCGACATGTGATTACATTTTCGCGCAATTTGGGTGCATAGATCCTGAGAAATCAGTACCCAGAACAACCACCTCTGGCCGTAATAATGGCCTTGACACGTCTGGGCATTGAGTCAAACAGAGCTTGGATGGCGTGTACAGGTACAGCTGTCCAAGCAGCTTCAACACGATACCACAGTTCATCAAGAGTAGTGACTCACGTAGTGTGACGAGCCAGTTGCTCGGCCAACATTGACCAGGCGTTTTCAGTTGGTGAGAGATCTGGAGAATGTGCTGGCCAGGGCAGCAGTCGAACATTTTCTGTATCCAGAAAGGCCCGTACAGGACCTGAAACACGTCGTCGTGCATTATCCTGCTGAAATGTGGGGTTTCCAAGGGATCGAGTGAAGGGTAGAGCCACGGGTCGTAACACATCTGAAATGTAACGTCTACTGTTCAAAGTGCCGTCAATGCGAACATGAGGTGACCGAGACGTGTAACCAATGAAACCCCATACCATCAGGCTGGGTGATACGCCAGTATGGCGATGACGAATACACGCTTCCAATGTGCGTTTACCGCGATTTCGACAAACATGGATGCGACCATCATGATGCTGTAAAGAGAACCTGGATTCATTCGAAAAAATGACGTTTTGCCATTCGTGCACCCAGTTTCGTCGTTGAGTACATCATCGCAGGCGCTGCTGTCTGTGATGCAGCGTCCAGGGTAACCGTAGCCATGGCCTCCGAGCTGATAGTCCATGCTGCCGCAAACGTCGTCGAACTGTTCGTGCGGATGTTTGTTGTCTTGAAAACGTCCCCATCTGTTGACTCAGGATGGAGACGTGGCTGCAGGGTCCGTTACAGCCATGCGGATAAGATGCCTGTCATCTCGACGGCTAGTGATACGATGCCGTTGGGACCCAGCACGGCATTCTGTATTACCCTCCTGATCCCACCGATTCCATATTCTGCTAACAGTCATTGGATCTCGACCAACGCGAGCAGCAGTGTCGCAATGCGATAAGCCGCAAATCGCGATAGGCTACAATCCGACCTTTATCAAAGTCGGAAACGTGATGGTACGCATTTCTCCTCCTTACACGAGGCATCACACCTACGTTCCACCAGGCAACGCCGGTCAACTGTTTGTGTATGAGAAATCGGTTGGAAACTTTCCTCATGTCAGCACGTTGTGGGTGTCGCCACCGACGTCAAACTTGTGTGAATGCTCTGAAAAGCTAATCATTTGCATATCACAGCATCTTCGTCCTGTCGGTTAAATTTCGCGTCTGTAGCACGTCATTTTCGTGGTTTAGCAATTCAATGGCCAATAGTGCAGTAAGCCGAAGCTGTTCTGTCAAATTGCTTGTCAGTTGACATTACGAGGCTGTGTGCACCCAGTTCCGGTCCTCCCGCCAAGGAAAAGCCCCGGGCTGTACAGGGAATCGAGCCGCGGTAGTATGACCACACGATTCCATGTGTGCTATGCGGGAGAGTTGAGGTACTGAGCTGTTTGGACAATGCGATATCCATAAGGTTGCTCGGAACTGTGGCCACAAGGAGGAAAAGAACGCGTGCATATCCGTTGACAAGACTCACGCCTCAGTACCCTTTTGGTCTAAATAAACTAGAATTCGATAAGGAAGTGTCAGTGGGGCTTACACATGGAAGGAGCAGCTTCAGGATTAATGTTTTTTTAACATGGACGCTAACATTCGATTCCTCACAGCTTTCAGAGAGGAAGTCATGCAAAATTTGCTGAGGAACGAAATGGGAGAAAGTGAGTACTGCGTTAACAAACAAAGCAGACAGTGGTGGCCTGTGCAAAACTATGCCAATGTTCTTCATCGTGACTTATAATGGTAGTAATCATAACCAAATTGAATATTTTAATTTTATGTATACAAACTGAACTGTCCATATTTATACATCATCATTTACAGTTTAACATTGTGAGGAGATCGTTGCACTGTTAGAATGGACCTGATTCGTCAGCACTCGGAAGAATCACTGTCATTGGTGATCAAAGTCAAGCACAACACTCAGAAAGTTTGAGGAAAGATATTGCTTCCGGCTGGGAGCGCTCTGGGAAACTTACTTTGAGTCGAGACTCGGCATGGGATTCTTACCGCTCACCACGGAGAACGCGGAGGCTATCGGCCTTCCCTTAACGATCAGAGCAGCTGCGTTTGTGTAGAGCTGTCAGGGAAATCGATTCTGGGCTCTGAGGGATAGCAGTCTTCGGTGCGAACCAGATGACAGAATGTCCAATCACAACACCAACAACAGCAGGAACCGATATCTGTAGGAATGGTAAACCACTGCAGTGCTCATAGCTCGAGTTATAGGATGCACGCGAAAATTTCAGATTGACGTTAGAATTTTCACATTTTTAGTTCAAGTACGTTTATTAGCAATTCCGAGCTCAACATGTGTTCAGTCAAGATAGTGGGTGAAAGCATGTTTCCTCTCTGATCAACATTCGATAATCACTAGTGACTTCTGCGAACTTAAGTGTTTAACATATTCACCCCAAACCCATCACCTAATCTTTTCCAGGGTACTGATATTTTAATCATATTATTACGTTTATTAGTGCTTAATGGATGTAAAAGGTTCTTGTCTGTGTGCACCTGAATTTAATTCGAAATATATAGGGAATTGTAATAACTAAGTTTTTGTAGTGATCACTGTTTCATTCAGTAGTTTGATGAACTCCCTATTTTCGTCTGTTGTGTGTTACAGCACCCATGTTCCACGTATGCTCGCGCCATACCTGTTTAATGAATTAAATTCATTAAGTTATCTGTTGTGTGACACCTGCAATTAAATTCACGTGACCATAAGGGGAGCAATCTGCATATCGATAAGGTCCCTGTACAGATTAACGCGCTACAGATCTTTCTGACATCCACAGGGGTAAGCTTATAACATACCCCCCCCCCCCCCAACATTACTATAGTATTCGATACCCGGAATCTGTAGCCGGGTAGCAGTACTTTCTGTTACACAGATAATAAAAATCATGCCACTATGGTAACTTTTCCTGTTATGTAATTGTACTATACATTACAATGAATTATATTTAAACAAAATTTATGAATAATTAAATAATATGTAAATATGTAACATAATAATCACAATGAACCATCAATATTTACTCAGAACTATAATAATCAGTATGTAATTTATTTGATTAGAAGTAGTTATAAACGTTAGCATCGTTATTACTTTCGTTAAGTTACTGCAATTAGATCTCGAAAGTTCAGTTTGGAAAACGTTATTGTAAATCGATCAAAAAGCAAGAACCAAATTTAAATTCACGTAATGTCAAGTGATGTGTAATTTCAAACCCAAATTTGTAAACCAGAATTAATACTATTACTCAAATAATTAATCGGTCATTGTTAGCACATGTAATTAACTCCATTATTTACGTTTGGATGCATATTTCAAAGTTTTGAGCTATTAAAGAGGTTAAACAACTTGTGTATATATTACGTAAATTTTAGCAATATTTTCCGATCGATAATAGATTTATATTTATTAAATTAATGAAACACACTGTTGTAAAAATGTCATATTTAATTTTTTATCTTAAATTGTACAATTTCTAAAACCTAAAACGCATCTGTAATGAACTAATATTTTATGCAGTAAGTAATCTGATTGCCAACCTTTTGTATATTTGTAACTTTTAATTGTAACTATTAATCCCCTTCTGAATATATATAAGCAAACGCGGCAATGCAGCGTCAGTTCGCCTAGGGGTTCACTTTGCAGTCAAGTCTTTTCGGTCAGTAAGTAGTCTGTCAGCTGTTGGATTGTCAAAGAGACTAAATGTGAAGTTTGATGTATTTTGCAATGACTTTGGAAAAATGTTATCATAAACAAATAAACCTCCGCAAATTGTATGACCTGGAGTTTTAATTAGAAGGAATCAGCAGCTACCCGACTCAGGCAAATTACAAGATAAGTACAAAAAATACTTTGTTATGCATCGCCCTTACTTACGTCCACTCCAGGTGCAAATATAAAAGTAATTATATTAATGCACTGGTAAATAAATCATATGCATTCATAAAGTAAGGGAGATGTCATAATCGGTGGCCAAAGAAGGCTTATGAATGGAAACCACCCGGCAGACGTAAGCACGGAAGACCATGACGTTCTTGGACAGACCACATAAATGGAGTAATGGAACATCGCAGCATCGACAAGGAGGATAACAGGAATAGAACAAGATGTTGTTATTAATTAATCTTTATATTCAGTAATCCTGTAATAATAATAATAATACTGTATATTATTCTTGTCACCAACTTGGATGCATCTACATCTACATCTACATCTATACTCCGCGAGCCACCTTACGGTGTGTGGCGGAGGGTACTTATTGTACCACTATCTGATCCCCCCTTCCCTGTTCCATTCACGAATTGTGCGTGGGAAGAACGACTGCTTGTAAGTCTCCGTATTTGCTCTAATTTCTCGGATCTTTTCGTTGTGATCATTACGCGAGATATATGTGGGCGGTAGTAATATGTTGCCCATCTCTTCCCGGAATGTGCTCTCTCGTAATTTCGATAATAAACCTCTCCGTATTGCATAACGCCTTTCTTGAAGTGTCCGCCACTGGAGCTTGTTCAGCATCTCCGTAACGCTCTCGCGCTGACTAAATGTCCCCATGACGAATCGCGCTGCTTTTCGCTGGATCATGTCTATCTCTTCTATTAATCCAACCTGGTAAGGGTCCCATACTGATGAGCAATACTCAAGAATCGGACGAACAAGCGTTTTGTAAGCTACTTCTTTCGTCGATTCACATTTTCTTAGAATTCTTCCTATGAATCTCAACCTGGCGCCTGCTTTTCCCACTATTTGTTTTATGTGATCATTCCACTTCAGATCGCTCCGGATAGTAACTCCTAAGTATTTTACGGTCGTTACCGCTTTCAATGATTTACCACCTATGGCATAATCGTACTGGAATGGATTTCTGCCCCTATGTATGCGCATTATATTACATTTATCTACGTTTAGGGAAAGCTGCCAGCTGTCGCACCATGCATTAATCCTCTGCAGGTCCTCCTGGAGTACGTACGAGTCTTCTGATGTTGCTACTTTCTTGTAGACAACCGTGTCATCTGCAAATAGCCTCACGGAGCTACCGATGTTGTCAACTAAGTCATTTATGTATATTGTAAACAATAAAGGTCCTATCACGCTTCCCTGCGGTACTCCCGAAATTACCTCTACATCTGCAGATTTTGAACCGTTAAGAATGACATGTTGTGTTCTTTCTTCTAGGAAATCCTGAATCCAATCACAAACCTGGTCCGATATTCCGTAAGCTCGTATTTTTTTCACTAAACGTAAGTGCGGAACCGTATCAAATGCCTTCCTGAAGTCCAGGAATACGGCATCAATCTGCTCGCCAGTGTCTACGGCACTGTGAATTTCTTGGGCAAATAGGGCGAGCTGAGTTTCACATGATCTCTGTTTGCGGAATCCATGTTGGTTATGATGAAGGAGATTTGTATTATCTAAGAACGTCATAATACGAGAACACAAAACATGTTCCATTATTCTACAACAGATTGACGTAAGCGAAATAGGCCTATAATTATTCGCATCTGATTTATGACCCTTCTTGAAAATGGGAACGACCTGCGCTTTCTTCCAGTCGCTAGGTACTTTACGTTCTTCCAGCGATCTACGATAAATTGCTGATAGAAAGGGGGCAAGTTCTTTAGCATAATCACTGTAGAATCTTAAGGGTATCTCGTCTGGTCCGGATGCTTTTCCGCTACTAAGTGATAGCAGTTGTTTTTCAATTCCGATATCGTTTATTTCAATATTTTCCATTTTGGCGTCCGTGCGACGGCTGAAGTCAGGGACCGTGTTACGATTTTCCGCAGTGAAACAGTTTCGGAACACTGAATTCAGTATTTCTGCCTTTCTTCGGTCGTCCTCTGTTTCGGTGCCATCGTGGTCAACGAGTGACTGAATAGGGGATTTAGATCCGCTTACCGATTTTACATATGACCAAAACTTTTTAGGGTTCTTGTTTAGATTGTTTGCCAATGTTTTATGTTCGAATTCGTTGAATGCTTCTCTCATTGCTCTCTTTACGCTCTTTTTCGCTTCGTTCAGCTTTTCCTTATCAGCTATGATTCGACTACTCTTAAACCTATGATGAAGCTTTCTTTGTTTCCGTAGTACCTTTCGTACATGATTGTTATACCACGGTGGATCTTTCCCCTCGCTTTGGACCTTAGTCGGTACGAACTTATCTAAGGCGTACTGGACGATGTTTCTGAATTTTTTCCATTTTTGTTCCACATCCTCTTCCTCAGAAATGAACGTTTGATGGTGGTCACTCAGATATTCTGCGATTTGTGCCCTATCACTCTTGTTAAGCAAATATATTTTCCTTCCTTTCTTGGCATTTCTTATTACACTTGTAGTCATTGATGCAACCACTGACTTATGATCACTGATACCCTCTTCTACATTCACGGAGTCGAAAAGTTCCGGTCTATTTGTTGCTATGAGGTCTAAAACGTTAGCTTCACGAGTTGGTTCTCTAACTATCTGCTCTGCATGAGGTGTTAAGACGATTGTACGGCAATTCTCGTGCTTGTCAGCTCTAGCAACCTTCAGAATTGTGTAGAAGACATTTTTCTGGAAGTCAAATAGTACGCCGCCAGACTAATACATTCTGCACACCAAAGTGAACAGTTGTTTTTTTGCCACTTCCCCTAATAATTTTACAAATTCGTGATTCTTCTTATATCACATCAAACAAATCTCCCCTCATAGAGGCGTTCAAGGTACTCTTTCCACCTAACCGCTCTCTCGTCTGCATTTAATGTGCAATGTCCGTTGTATTCTTAATGTTACCATCCTTGCTGTTAATTTCACCGAATGTTGTTCTGACTTCCCTATAAGCTGAGTCAGTCCTTCAGAAACTCATTTCCTTTTGGATTTGTTCATATTTTCTTGCAGCCGTTTCGTCTTAGCTTCCCTGCACTTCCTATTTCTTTCATTCCTCAGCGACCTGTGTTTCTGTATTCCTGAATATCCCGGAACATTTCTGTACTTCTTTCACCGATCAACTGACGCATTTCTTCTGTTACCCATAGTTTCTTCGTAGTTACCTTCTTTGTACCTATGTTTTCCCTTCCAACTTCTACGACTGCACTTTTTAGAGATGCTCTTTCCTCTTCAACTGTACTGCCTACTAAGGTATTTCTTATTGCTGTGTCTACAGTCTTAGAAAACATCAAGCCTATCTCGTCAGTCCTTAATACTTCTGTATCCCATTTCTTTGCGTATTGATTCTTCCTTACTAATATCTCAAACTTCAGTCTACTCTTTATCACTACTAAATTGTGTTATGAGTCTGTATCTGCTCCCACGTACGCCTTACAATCCAGTATCTGATTTCGGAATCTCTCTCTGACCATGATGAAACCTACCTGAAATCTTCCCGTATCCCTGGGCTTTTTCCAAGTATACCTCCTCCCCTTGTGATTCTGGAACAGAATATTCGCTATTGCTAGTTGAAATTTATTACACAAATCAATTAGTCTTTCTCCTCTCACATTCCTCATCCCAAGCCCACGTTCTCCTGTAACCCTTTCTTCTATTCCTTTTCCTACAACAGCATTCCAGTCTCCCATGATTATTAGATTTTCACCCCCCTTTACATACTGTATTACCCTTTAAATATCCCCATACACTTTCTCTATCTCTTAATCTTCAGCTTGCAACTTCGGTATGTATACTTGAATTATGTTTTCGGTGTTGGTTTGCTGTAGATTCTGATAAGAACAACCATATTACTGAACTGTTCACAGTAACTTATTCTCTGCCATACCTTCCTATTCATAACCAATCCTACTCCCGTTATACCATTTTCTTCAGCTGTTGATATTACCCTATGCTCATCCGCCCAGAAATCCTTGTCTTCTTTCCGTTTCATTTCACTGACCTCTACTATATCTAGGTTGAGCTTTTGCATTTTCCTTTTCAGATTTTCTAGCTTCCCTACCGCGTTCAATCTTTTGACATTCCACGCCCTGACTCGTAGAATGTTATCCTTTCGTTGGTTATTCAATCTTTTGTCATGGTCATCTCCTCTTGGCATTCCCTAACGCAGATCCGAATGGGGGACTATTCTGGAATCTTTCGCCAATGGAGAGATCATTATGAGACTTACGTTCTGTGTCTATAATACAGTGCTATCCACATCCACATACCAATGATCATTGCCGATTCTTCTGCTTTTGGGGGTAGTTTCTCACCCCAATGACAACAAAGTGTCCTGAACCTCTGTTCGTTCCTCCGCCCTCTTTGACAAAGCGGTTGCCTCTATAGCCGTCCATAATGGGTGGCCATATCATTTGAACTGTTCAGAATGTTCTTGAAACCAATCGGAAACAACTGTGACCCACTGACATGACCTTATTGTTTGGGAACATGACGTCCTTGAATGGCAGCAAATGGTCTCCAAGCAGCCGAACGTAGCCATTTACAGTCAATGATTCACTCAGTTCGACCAGAGGACCCAGCCCATGCCATCTACACACAGCCCACACACTTATGGAGCCACAAAAGGTTTGCACAGTGCCTTGTTGTCAACTTGGATTCATGGCTTCGTGGGGACTGCAGCACATTCGAACCCTACCCAGCTCTTATCAACTGAAATGGGGACTCATCTGACCAGGCCAAGCTTTACCAATAGTCTATGGACCATACGGCATGGGCGCGATATCGTGAGAGGCGGCTCAGGCGATGACGAGCTGTTAGCAAAAGCACTCGCGTCAGTCGTCTGCTCCCATAGCCCATTAACGTCACCTTCCACCGCAATGTACTAACGGGTACGTTCGTCCTAGGTCCCACGATGATATCTGCTGTTATTTCACGTAATGTTGCTTCTTATTTGTTAGCACTGACAGCTCTACACAAACGCAGCTGCTCTGATCGTTAAGGGAAGGCCGATAGCCTCCGCGTTCTCCGTGGTGAGCGGTAATGCCCGAAACCTGGTGTTCTTGACGCTGTGGATCTTGGAATATCGAATTCCCTAATGATTTCCGAGATGGAATGTCCCATTCGTATAACTGCAACAAACATTACCCTTTCATAGTTTGTTAATTCCTGTAGTTCGGCCATAATCACGTTGTAAACCTATTCACACGAGTCATCTGAGTACAACAGAGAGCTTCACCAATGCACTGTCCTGTTATATCTTGTACGGGCGGTACTACCACCATCTGTATATACGCATTACGCTAACCTATGACTTATCACCTGAGTGTATTTACATTACAAAAGAAATATGATGATAAAACGTTAAGCGACGAAACTGAAAGTGAATCGGTGAATTTCTTCAGATACTTCGACAGTATACTTAAATAATAATAGCAACACATAGAAATAAGTACCATTGTAAAACAGATGTAAGCAAACCATGATCGAAATTGTTTAGGTAAATATACTCTGCACAAAAGCATACGATACGCTGTAGAAGACCTATAACATTATCTCTGCCGACTACATTTAAGAACATCTTTGTAATTGTTTGTTTATGTAAATTATTCTCGATGTATACTGTGCACAAAAAAATGTGTGTAGTGTTCAAAAAGTGTGCAACTCTATAAAAATGTACCATAAGAAAACTGTAAGAACTGCACGTTTTTTGTAGTAGAATCAAGAGAAAGAAGCAGAAAATGAAGTAGAGCCTCACCCTCCAAAATCATTACTTCATAATGGCTTAGTACACAGAGAAAACGCACTTGAAAGTGGGAACCGTTTCCCGAAACGCGTGTGTCAAATATAAATGATAGAGAATCGTGAATGGTAGCAGAAAAGTTATTTACAAGCTCAGTAACATAATTTGAACTGAAAGACGTGGTCAAAGCTTTCCAGTTCCCAGATGTCGTTTAACCAAAAGAGTTGGTATATACATTGTAGTGTTTTGTCTGCTTGCAGACGCGTTTATACCTCTGTCTCTCGTCATGTTAATGACGCATCATTTCTAATTTATTATTTATTCGAAAGTCTAATTGTACCAGCGGCGTTGCCTCGCTGAATATTCTGGTTCTAGTCAGATCACCGAAGTCAAGCAACGACCGGAGTGACCGGTATTTGGAGAGTACATCCCAGGAGAAGCTAAGTACTGCTAACTGCTTTCCTTTTTCCCTTTATGGCAAAGGGGAGTAGAGGTGGTGGTGTAAAGTTCTGATCAACAGTCTTTCCGCTAATGTTCCGGATTAAATTCCAGACCTCTACACGAGTGCAGTGTCTCATAAAGTGAGGCACTGTTGGTGATGACACATCCGTCGCATGGGAACGTTAAGTTCGGCGGCCCCCTTGGTTTTATTTGAGAGGAGGAGGCTATGTTCCGGCTCCGGGTTCCACCCTCCCCCTTTTCTCATCCTTTTTTTTTGTCATCAGTCTTCTGACTGGTTTGACGCGGCCCGCAACGAATTTCTCTAATTCCTCTCCTGCGCTAACCTCTTCATCTCAGAGTAGCACTTGCAACCTACGTCCTCAATTATTTGCTGGATGTATTCCAGTCTCTATCTTCCTCTACAGTTTTTGCCGTGTACAGCTCCCTCTAGTACCATGGAAATCATTCCCTCAAGTCTTAACAGATGTCCTATCATCCTGTCCCTTCTGCTTATCAGTGTTTTCCACATATTCCTTTCCTCCCCGATTCTGCGCAGAACCT
This sequence comes from Schistocerca serialis cubense, assembly GCF_023864345.2. Classification (NCBI taxonomy): domain Eukaryota; kingdom Metazoa; phylum Arthropoda; class Insecta; order Orthoptera; family Acrididae; genus Schistocerca; species Schistocerca serialis. Next base: position 350,718,094 of record NC_064641.1, on the reverse strand, counting down.
CCTCATTCCTTACTTTATCAGTCCACCAAATTTTCAACATTTGTCTGTAGCACCACATCTCAGATGCTTCGATTCTCTTCTGTTCCGGTTTTCCCATAGTCCATGTTTCACTTCCATACAATACTGTACACCAGACGTACATTCTCAGAAATTTCTTCCTCAAATTAAGGCCAATATCTGATATTAATAAATTTCCCTTGGCTAGGAATGTCCTTTTTGCTAGTTCTAGTCTGCTTTTGATGTCCTCCTTGCTCCGTCCGTCATTGGTTATTTTACTGCCTAGGTAGCAGAATTCCTTAACTTCATTGACTTCGTGACCATCAATCCAGATGTTAAGTATGTCGCTGTTCTCATTACTACTACTTCTCATTACCTTCGTCTTTCTTCGGTTTACTCTCAACCCGTACTCTGTACTCATTAGACTGTTCATTACGTTCAGCAGATCATCTAAATGGTCTTCACTTTCACTCAGGATAGCAATGTCATCAGCGACTCGTATCATTGATATCCTTCCACCTTGAATTTTAATTCCACTCCTGAACCTTTCTTTTATTTCCATCATTGCTTCCTCGATGTACAGATTGAAGAGTAGGGGCGAAAGGCTACAGCCTTGTCTTACACCCTTTCTAATACGAGCACTTCGTTCTTGGTTGTCCACTCTTATTATTCCCTCTTGGCTGTTGTACATATTGTATATGACCTGTCTCTCCCTGTAGCTTACCCCTACTTTTACAGAATTTCGAACATCTTGCACCATTTTACATCATCGAACGCTTTTTCCTGGTCGACAAATCCTATGAACGTGCCTTGATTTTTCTCTAGTCTTGCTTCCATTATTAACCGCAACGTCAGAATTGCCTCTCTCGTGCGTTTACCTTTCCTAAAGCCAAACTGAACGTCATCTAGCGCATTCTCAATTTTCTTTTCCATTCTTCTCTATATTATTGATGTCATCAACTTCGATGCATGAGTTGTTAAGCTGATTGTGCGGTAATTGTCACACTTCGCAGCTCTTCGAAATTGTGTGTATGGATGGCGCTAGACTCACACATTCTACACACCAACATGAATAGTCGTTTTGTTGGCTTTTCCACCAATGATTTTAGAAATTCTGATGGAATGTTATCTATCCCATCTGCCATATTTAATCTTAAGCTCTTTTAAATTCTGATTCTAATACTGGATCCCCTATATCCGCTCTCTCTTCTGCATTTAGTAGTAGAATTCCCGTTACATTCCTAATATTATCATCCTTCCTTTTAATGACACCGAAGGTTGTTTAGACTTTCCTGTAGGCTGAGTCTGTCCTTCCGATAATCATCTCTTTTTCGATGTCTTCACATTTCTCCTGTCGCCATTTCGTCTTAGCTTCCCTGCACTTCCGTTCTATTTCATTCATCAGCGATTTGTATTTCTCTATTCCTGAGCTTCCCGGAACATTTTTGTACTTCCTCTTTTCATCGATCAACTGAAGTATTTCTTCTGTTACCCATGGTTTCTTCGCAGCTACCTTCTGCGATGGCCTTTTTTAGAGATGTCCATTCCTCTTCAACTGTACTGCCTACTGAGGTACTCCTTATTGCTGTATCTGTAGACTTAGAGAAATTCAACCGTTCTCGTCATTCCATAGTACTTCATTATCCCACTTCTTTGCGTACTGATTCTTCCTGACTAACGTCTTAAACTTCAGCCTACCATTCATCACTACTGTATTGTGATCTGAGTCTATATCTGCTCGTGGGTAGGCCTTACAATCGAGTGTCTGATTTTGGAATCTCTGTCTGTAACGTAACTGAAATCTTCCCGTATCATCCGGCCTTTTCCAAGTATACCTCCTCCTCTTGTGATTCTTGAACAGATTATTCGCTATTACTAGCTGAAACCTGTTACAGAACTCAATTAGTCTTTCTCCTCTCTCATTCCTTGTCCCAAGGCCATATTGTCCTGTAACCTTTTCTTCTACTCCTTCCTACAATTGCATTCCAGTCCCCCATAACTATTAGATTTTCATTCCCCTTTACATACTCCATTACCCTTTAAATATCCCCATATACTTTCTCTATCTCTTCATCTTCAGCATAAGACGTCGGCATTTATACCTGAACTAGCGTTGTCGGAGTTGGTTTGCTGTCGATTCTGATAAGAACAACCCTGTCACTGAACTGTTCACAGTAACATACTCTCTGCCATACCTTCCTATTCATTACGGATCCTATTGCCGCTATACCATTTTCTGCTGCTGATGATATTACCCTATACTCATCTGACCAGAAATATTTGTCTTCTTTCTACTTGACTTCACTGACCGCTACTATATCTATCTTGAGCCTTTGAATTTCCCTTTTCAGATATTCTGGTTTCCCTATCACATTCAAATTACTGAGTTTCCAAGCCCCGACTCGTGGAACATTAGCCTTTCGTTGGTTATTCAATCTTTTTCTATGGTAACCTCCCCCTTGGCAGTCCCCTCCTGGAGATTCGAATGGGAGACTTTTCCGGAATCTTTCGCCAATGTAGAGATCATCATGACACCTCTTCAATTACAGGCCACATTTCCTGTGGATACACGTTACGTGTCTTTAATGCAGTGGTTTCCATTGCCTTCTGCATCCTCATGTCGTTGCCATTGCTGATTCTTCCGCCTTTAGGGGCAGTTTCCCGTTCCAAGGACAAGAGAGTGCCCTGAACCTCTGTCCCCTCCCCCGCCCTTTTTGACAAGGCCGTAGGCAGAATGAGACTGGCTTCTTATATCGGAAGTCTTCGGCTGCCAATGCCGGATATTAATCAGAATTTAAGCAGTGGCGGGATTCGAAACTGGTACCGAAAACGTTTGATTATGAATCAAACACGCTACCCTTAGACCACGGCTGCCTAAGAAGCTATCCCTAGACCCAACACAAACCACACTAATCACAAAAAACCCTCCCTAGTTAGGCGGCTGATTCTCACCTTCAGAATGTCCCAGCGAATTCCATACGAGTTAAATTAAAAAAAATTGAAATAAAGTATTTACTTGCAATTGGTACATGCTTCCATTAATTGCATCATACTGAAGTTCCCAGATACTTCTACCACGGCACCTATTGTTATGCCGTTACCAGGTATAAGTAAACCAAGAGCTGTATTTTCATCTCTGCTTTATTCCAGAGGGAATCCATTTTTGCATTCCATTATGACATCATGATGGCTGAGCTTGTATTTACAGACAAATTATCCAGAAAAAGTGAACTAGTATCCACATCAGAGAATGTTTGAGTCTGAGCGCTCAGAATGTTTACGAGTGTGTTGTCGTACCACTTAGGCAGCGTGCTGAGCAGTTTGGTTTAGATTGAAGAGATACCATAAATGAAGCAAGTCCTACAGCCGCCATTATGAAGAGTGACTGTTATCAATTATTTCATGAACTGAAAGACCGAACTTGAACAGACTAATATGATCAATCTATTTCGTGCGTGGGGCAAACCGTATGATAACTGAAAGTGAAAACCAATAAAGTGCCAGTACTACCTGTGAAATAAATACTCTGAAGGGCCAAAGAATCTGATATAAGTTTGCGTTTCCACATAAGAGATATTAAAAAGGCAGAATACGGCACTGCGATCGGCAACGCCTATACAAGACAACAAGTGTCTGACACAGTTGTTAGATCGGCTACTGCTCCCACAACGGCAGGTTATCAAGATTGCAGTGAGTTTGAACATCGTGTTGTAATCGGCGCACGAGCGATGGGAAGCAACTTCTCTGAGGTAGCGATGAAGTGGGGATTTCACGAGTACCCCCTGAATATCAAGAATCGGGTAAAACGTAAAATCTCCGACATCGCCGAGGCCAGGAAAAGACCCTGCAAGGACGGGACCAAAGACCACTGAAGAGAATCGTTCAACGTGATAGAAGTGCAGCCCTTCCGCAAATTGCTGCAAATTTCAATGCTGGGCCATCAATGAGTGTCAGCGTGCGAATCATTCAACGAAACGTCATCGATATGGGATTTCGGAGCCGAAGGCCCGTTTGTGTAACCTTGATGACTCCACGACACAAGGCTTTACGTCTCGTCTGGCCACGTCAACACCGACACTGGACTGTTGATGACTGGAAACTTGTTACCTGATCGGACGAATCTTGTTTCAAATTGCGTCGAGTGAAAGTGAAACAGCATCAACTGTCATTGTTAGTAGCTGCAATCATTATTCTGCCTCTCCAGGAGGTGTTCAGGCGTGTGAAAACAGTAGTGGAGAGTGTATAGACAGATAAATAGTGGCGGTATTTTATCACATCATATTATTGAGAGGCTTAGAACCACAAGGGCTTCAAGTAAACCATCATCGATTTTGAGATTGTAGAATGTATGTACGCTCCTAACATCCATAGATCTTACGGTGAAGCACCTTTATCTCTCCAGAAAGAAATTTTCTCACTGCAGCGGAGTGTGGGCTTATATGAAACTTCCTGACAGATTAAAACTGTGTGCCGGACCCTGACTCGAACTCGAGACCTTTGGCTTTCGCGGGCAAGTCATCTACCAACTGAGCTACCCAAGCACGACTCACGCCCAGTCCTCACAGCTTTAATTCCGCCAGTACCTCGTCTCCTACCTTCCAAACTTCGCAGAAGCTCTCCTGCATACCTTGCAGAAGTAACACTCCTGGTATAGCACTTGCCCGCGAAAGACAAAGGTCCCGAGTTCGAGTCTCGGTCCGGCACACCGTTTTAATCTGACAGGAAGTTTCACCTTTATCTCTATCTGTAAGACAACAGCAGTTTTATCGGTTTCTCAGATATTTATTTTCATATGGGCCCAAAGAATAAGTATAATTTTGTTACTCTGCGCTGATCAGTTGTTATTTAAGGTTGGCAACATAGTTTAGCCTTTACATCATGTATACAGTTTAGTACTTCATAATCGGATATATATGGGCAGTTATATATGAACCAGAAGTCAGAGATCGTTGTTAATGAAAATGATGGTAACAGGGACAACGAAGTTTTAGAATGCTTATAAATGTATGTATGGCGCATATAGTACCTGTTCTTTATGTTCCGAGTGAACTTTCACCTTAGTTAAGGCATTAACAAATGTCGAAAGACACTATTGTCACTAGCCTCTAAATTCAAATTTGTGAATTAACATTAATAGTAAATATAATCATAAATTGGGTTCATCATTTTCTCATTCGAAATTTAGGATGTCGAGACTTCGTCGAAAAGCAGGTCGGACCTATGAGACTGGTGGCTCGTTATTTGATTTTCACAAGGGCCTACTTTTACGAAAAGTTTTTGTGTGTGCTTTGGGCCCTTATGGTTCTCAGTGTCTCACTACAGAAACTGTTTTAGTATGGGAGGCCTCTGAACTGGAATTCTCTCACAGAGGGTCAGGAAGCAAGCTCATCCATGTTGGAAACAAACTGAAGAATAAACTATGTTAAACATAGCTTATAAATTTTTAGATTTCCTTGCCATTTTGAGAGTCTTTGTTTTGATACTTCTATATTATCGGAAAGATGTCTGAGAAATTGGGAAACTAATACGAGTAAAAATACAAATAGCTTTAAGAAAATTTTTGTTTGTGGGGGGGGGGGGTCATGTACTTACTCCACGTCAGGTCTCTTCTCTGGATGTGCAGCTGTCGACAGTCCGGATTTAACACCTGCACAATGCAAGAATACACGACGACTCTTTTTGAGGGTGGAGAACGTAATATGTTTTTGAATGTGTGTCTAGCGAAAAGTAAGCTACTTTTGTTTTTCCAGCGTTCAAAATGGTTAAAATGTCTTTGAGCACTATGGGACTCAACAGCTGAGGTCATCAGTCCCCTAGAACTTAGAACTGCTTAAACCTAACTAACCTAAGGACATCACACACATTCATGCCCGAGGCAGGATTCCAACCTGCGACCGTAGCGGTCGCGTGGTTCCAGACTGAAGCGCCTAGAACCGCTCGGCCACCACGGCCGGCTCCAGCGTTATGATATCTCTTAATTAACGAATACACATCTTTTAGTTTGAAATTAACCAAGAATCTCTACCTTAGCGATATCGTCTCATACATTCATGATTCTCAAGTCGGCATGACTGCAGCGACACGCAGGACCAAACATGGTAAAGTTTGCGAAGCGGAACCAGAGTCGTCCGTGAGAAGGAGTGAGGATGCTCCAACTCCCCACCCCCAGCTCCGTTCAACGACCGCCTGACCAATGACCGGTGCCGGCTGCGTCCTCTGAATGCCAGGCCAGACATCAACAAGGCGTAGAGTCGCCGGGGTAGGGCGTGATGTCAGTGATCACGTGCCGGCGCCCACTTAGCACGCGGCGGCTAACGACCGCCGCCGGGAGGACAAGGCGCGGAGGCTGGCCCGTGGCCGCAGTGCCGCCCGCCGCCGCCATGAGGACGCTGGTGTCGCTGGACCCCCTGCCGCTGCCCGCCGCCGTGCAGCTGCGCGTCGAGGAGGCCCTCAAAGCTGCCGCAGCCAACGGAGGCTGCGGCGCCGGCGCCGGCGCCGATGCCAACGCTGACAGCCAAAAGCCGCCGCTGCCCCCCGACACCAAGCGTAAGTGTTCTGCTGTCTCACGATGCACACCAGGGATTTGTCAGTTTCATGTGCATTACCTTTCCTGCAAAACGCTACTAATCAAAACTAGCGTGACGTATTACAACGTGAAAAAAAGTTGTACTACTTATAAATAAATTTTCTGTTCTAAGTGCTGCCTAAAGTACATACAGGGTGTTACAAAAAGGTACGGCCAAACTTTCAGGAAACATTCCTCACACACAAATAAAGAAAAGATGTTATGTGGGCATGTGTCCGGAAACGCTTAATTTCCATGTTAGAGCTCATTTTAGTTTCGTCAGTATTTCCTGTACTTCCTCGATTCACCGCCAGTTGGCCCAATTGAAGGTAGGTAATGTTCACCTCGGTGCTTATGTTGACATGCGACTCATTACTCTACAGTAATAGCATCAAGCACATCAGTACGTAGCATCAACAGGTTAGTGTTCATCACGATAGTGGTTTTGTAGTCAGTGCAAATGCGGGGTTGGCAGATGCCCATTTGATGTATGGATTAGCACGGGGCAATAGCCGTGGCACGATACGTTTGTATCGAGACAGATTTCCAGAACGAAGGTGTCCCGACAGGAAGACGTTCGAAGCAATTGATCGGCTTCTTAGGGAGCACGGAACATTCCAGCCTATGACTAGCGACTGGGGAAGACCTAGAACGACGAGGACACCTGCAATGGACGAGGCAATTCTTCGTGCAGTTGGCGATAACCCTAATGTCAGCGTCAGACAAGTTGCTGCTGTACAAGGTAACGTTGACCACGTCACTGTATGGAGAGTGCTACGGGAGAACCAGTTGTTTCCGTAGCATGTACAGCGTGTGCAGGCACTATCAGCAGCTGATTGGCCTCCACGGGTACACTTCTGCGAATGGTTCATCCAACAATGTGTCAATCCTCATTTCAGTGCAAATGTTCTCTTTACGGATGAGGCTTCATTACAACGTGATCAAATTGTAAATTTTCACAATCAACATGGGTGGGCTGACGAGAATCCGCACGCAATTAAGCAATCACGTCATCAACACAGATTTTCTGTGAACGTTTGGGCAGGTATTTTTGGTGATGTCTTGACTGGGCCCCATGTTCTTCCGCCTACGCTCAATGGAGCACGTTATCATGATTTCATACGGGATACTCTACCTGTGCTGCTAGAACATGTGCCTTTACAAGTATGACATAACATGTGGTTCATGCACGATGGAGCTCCTGCACATTTCAGTCGAAGTGTTCGTACGCTTCTCAACAACAGATTCGGTGACCGATGGATTGGTAGAGGCGGACCAATTCCATGGTCTCCACGCTCTCCTGACCTCAATCCTCTTGATTTTCGTTTATGGGGGCATTTGAAAGCTCTTGTCTACGCAACCCCTGTACCAAATGTAGAGACTCTTCGTGCTCGTATTGTGGACGGCTGTGATACAATACGCCATTCTCCAGGGCTGCATCAGAGCATCAGGGATTCCATGCGACGGAGGGTGGATGCACGTATCCTCGCTAACGGAGGACATTTTGAACATTTCCTGTAACAAAGTGGTTGAAGTCACGCTGGTACGTTCTGTTGCTGTGTGTTTCCATTCCATGATTAATGTGATTTGAAGACAAGTAATAAAATGAGCTCTAACATGGAAAGTAAGTGTTTCCGGACACATGTCCACATAACATATTTTCTTTCTTTGTGTGTGAGGAATGTTTCCTGGAAGTTTGGCCGTACCTTTTTGTAACACCCTGTATGTCGAGGATCCCGATGCATTTTTTTGGCAGTTTTTGACAACATTTCTCTTGGAGAAGCAGTGGGTCGCTAAAAGTAATTTGAAAATGGATTACAAATTGTTTCGACTGCAATAAAATATTTATTTAAGCGGTTACCGGTTTCGGTCAGTTTGTGACCTTTGTCAAACCGTTTATACCTTGGTGGTAGGAGATGGAAGTGAACGGAGAAGGACTGCTCGACGTGGAGTCATAACACCTGTTCCGTTCACCGTCAACGCCTACGCTCATGGTATAAATGGTCTGAGGATGGTCACACTCTGACCGAAACCGGTAGCCAATGAAATAAATGTTTTGCTGCCGTCGAGATAGTTTGTAATTCACTTTGAAAGCATTCTTTCGTTGAGTTATCGAAAATGCTACAAGTAACAGACGTTGCAATAGAGGAATCAGAAATATGATGTTAACAAAACTTTTCATTAATTTTATCTTAATGTTTCTCAGCTACTAAAACATCACAATGGTTCAAATGGCTCTGAGCACTGCGGGACTTAACATCTGAGGTCATCAGTTCCCTAGAACTCAGAACTACTTAAACCTAACTAACCTAAGGACATCACACACATCCATGCCCGAGGCAGGATTCGAACCTGCGACCGTAGCGGTCGCGCGGTTCCAGACTGTAGCGCCTAGAACCAATCGGCCACTCTCGCCGGCCTAAAACATCACATAAATTGTGTACCTATCCCAACGGTATGACATTTCTGTCAGTGAGCCAGATAACTACTAATTGCAGCCGACGTGACACACTGCAATGCCAAAAGAAAAAAACAAAATCTCACCCATTTTCTCTTACTGCTACTCAAAGCTTAAATCATGAAGCAAATGTGAGTGAGTTGTGCTTTTCATCTGTAGCATCTGAAGCAGTATACATAACCAGCTATATCGTAGACACGAAGTAGGCAGCCGCCTATTGCGCTGCAATTTGGATGGGCGAGAAAGGTTTGGCGAAAAACCATAGAATTTTCACGAATTACATTTGTTAACTTGTTAGCGGTTTACCCTCCTCATCAAAATAATTTGAAAGCATCAATCAACAGTACATTTTACGAAACATAAATACACTAGTGTGCAAAACTTAATGACGAAAGTAATTTTCCCTCGATGTGTCAATGTCAAATGACGTATCTCAATGAAACTTGCGCCATACATAGAAAAACTTCTATGCGTAGCAGAGAAAGTAGCTGAAAGAAATATGTAATAAGACGAACAGAAATGATGCTCTTATTCAAAGACAATAATCACACTGAAGTCACGCGATTTCTGAGGGCCCTCTGGATTTTACAAAACCTGGCTCATGGGCCTTAGTAGGATGTGTGGCCACCATAGACAGCAATGCCTGCTCTGTAACGTGCCCCCATGCTAGACCCCAAGTTGATATGGAGTTGTTCTCGTAGGGCGTTCCATTCCTTCACCACTGCAGCACACAACTGTGGGATATTAACTGCTTCATGCGAACGTGCTGCAATTCGTCTCTCCAACGCATCCCACATACACTATGTAATCAAAAGTATCTGGACACCCCCAAAAACCTACGTTTTTCATATTAGGTGCATTGTGCTGCCATCTGCTGCCAGGTACTCCGTTCCAGCGACTTCAGTAGTCATTAGACATCGTGAGAGAGCAGAATCGGGCACTCTGCGGAACTCACGGACTTAGAACGTGGTCAGGGGATTGGGTGTCATTTATGTCATACGTCTGTACGCGAGATTTACACACTCCTAAACATCCATTGGTCCACTGTTTCCGATGTGGTAGTGAAGCGGAAACGTGAAGGGACACGTACAGCACAAAATCTTACAGGTCGACCTCGTCTGTTGACTGACACAGGCCGCCTACAGTTGAAGAGGGTCGTTATGAGTAATAGGCAGACATATGTCCAGACCATCACATAGGAATTCCAAACCGAATCAGGATCCACTGCAAGTACTATGACAATTAGGCGGGAGTTGAGAAAACTTGTATTTCATGGTCGAGCGCCTCCTCTTGAGTAACACATCACGCCGGTAAATGCCAAACGACGCCTCTCTTGGTGTAAGGAGCGTAAACATTGGACGATTGTACAGGGGTAAAACGTTGTGTGGAGTGAAGAATCCGGTACACAATGAATCGATCCGATGTCATGGTGTGGATATGACGAATTCCCGGTGAACGTCATATACCAGCGTGTGTAGTGCCAACAGTAAAATTTGAAGGCGGTGGTGTTACAGTGTGGTCATGTTTTTCATGGAGGGGGCTTGCACCCCTTGTTGTTTTGCGTGGCACTATCACAGCACAGGCCTACATTGATGTTATAAGCACCTTCTTGCTTCCCACTGTTGAAGAGAAATTCGGGGATGGCGACTGTATCTTTCAACCCGATCGAGCACCTGTTCATAATGTACGGCCTGTGGCGGTGTGGATTACACGACAATAACATCCCTGTAACGGACTGGCCTGCACAGAGTCCTGACCTGAATCCTATAGAACACCTCTGGGGTGTTTTGGAACGCCGACTTCGTGCCAGGCCTCACCGACAGACATCGATACCTCTCCTCAGAGCAGCAGTCTTCGAGGAATGGGCTGCCATTCCCCAAGAAACCGAAGAGCAACTCGGGGATGGCGATTGTATCTTTCAACACGATCGAGCACCTGTTCATAATGCACGGCCTGTGGCGAAGTGATTACACGCAATAACATTCCTGTAACAGACTGGCCTGCACGGAGTCCTGACCTGAATCCTATAGAACACCTCTGGGATGTTTTGGAACGCCGACTTAGTGCCTGATCTCACCGACCGACATCGATACCTCTCCTCAGTGCAGCACTCTTCGAAGAATGGCTGCCATTCCCCAAGGAACCTTCCAGCACCTTATTCAAAGTATACCTGCGAAGTGGAAGCTGTCATCAAGGCTAAGGGTGGGCCAACACCATATTGAATTGTAGCATTACCGATGGAGGGCGCCACGAACTTGTAAGACATTTTCAGCGAGGTGTCCAGATACTTTTGATCACATAGTGTATGATCGATGTTACTTACGTGGGCAAAACGGCCAGGTCAGTCCAATCGCGGAATAGCCTCTGCTGTAAGGGCTTTTGCATCTGCACTTTTTGATGTGGTCATACGTTGTCATTCATGAAAATTAAATCAGGGCCAAATGCAGCCCTTAAAGTCGCACACAAGAAAGGAATAAAGTGTCATAATAACACTAGCCAGTCAATGTACCATGTTCGACGATCTGGAGATCAGTACACCTATGTAACATATGATTCCCAACACCATAACACCAGAAACACAAAAACGATCATGTTCGACAATGTTCCTTCGTGCATTTCCACCTCTTGCCATGTGAGGATGCACCAGACTCACTAATCAGACAGAATCTGCTCACATCCGACAAGAGCAGAAGGCCCTGCTCCTCGTTACTCCCGTCCCCATGCTTTTGGAATAGCTGCAAACGGGCTGATGTGTCGGTGTCAAGCACAAAATTTACTTGTTGTAGGACAAAGCGAAGACCCACACGCAGTCGCCTTGCGGCTGTGGAGTGTCAGATTGCGTGCACTGTAGTCCTGTTAAATGTGCTTGCAGTTGCCACCGTTGTTTTATGTGAGTCCCTTCTGCTGCACAATCTAGCGGTTATCTGCTGATGCAGTTGACCGTGGTCGACCATCTCATCTCCATTGGGCAGCAGCGCCCATCGTTTGGAACGCTCACTATGCACATGAAGCAATGCTGTGAGCAATACGAAACTCCTGGGCTGTACTCAACACACTTCGTCCTTCTTCCAGTTTCCCTATGATACTTCCCCGGATGAAGTCATCCACGTGTCTGTCGTCTTCAGGCCGTGTTGTAATGAAGAACACCACCACATTGCAAATTAACTGCTCGCTGACGTCAAAAACGATCTTTTTGCGATCTTTCATCTGTCTCGTGTTGTGGAGCCCATCTCATTGGCGCTGTAGTCACGCTGATCTCATGCCATCCGACGTTCACCTTTCTCTCTATGACTGGGAAACGTCTGGAAACATGATCCCCGAGCAGATAATAACTTTTGGTACTCAATGTATCTCCACCTTAAATTTTGCAGAGTAGTTTATTAGCCCTGACCTAGGACAAACACTGTCTCTAAATGACCTTCGGAGTATCCTTAGTGCCCTACCTGTAAAATATAAACCTCTAATTCCAACTTGTTGAATTAATAGTGGCACAGTCCTAGAATAAAATCTGGCAGGAAACTGATCACTTTGCTTTCACATGATATTTGAGAGTCATTCAACATACGTACTTTTCTTCCCCGACTTATCGTATTTATGACTATTCTTGAATTGGATTTGGCTTTGCTAATAGTTTATTTATACATTTTTATTATGTATCCCCAACGTTATTGCGAAAACAAATACTAATGCGTTGTAACACACTGTAGTAACAGTCTTCCAATAATTTAATGTTTTACTGTGGAGCTGTAGGAGTAAGCGACGGGAGAAGACTCTTGATCCCATCTTCACCTTGCGCCTTGGTCCCCATAATTCTTGGAGGTGTCGCAGTAGATTAACTTCAGGGTTATTTGAACATTATAGGTTTCTGTAACAAGTAACAGTTCTGATCCAGTTTGTGACTCGAGCAAGACACCACTCTCTTACAGTTGATATGGCGCGTCCCTCACTAATTAACTCTTAAGCGAAACTCGCTACAGACTCCTTTCCACTTCGGCCGAAATTTTACACAGATTGTCCTTCAGAACACCCTCTTGGATGTAAGTGAAAAGATATTCTAGTGTAATAGATGAAAGCTACAAGGTGCTGCTTATATTTATCAAGTGTAGCTCATGCCCTCTTCCCGTGATATTTGTTACACAGCATTGTGAGAGAGCCTTGATGGAATTTCAATGAAGGGGATTCATAGGAAAGTAGAAGTATCGAATCGGCGGTGATGCATGCTTTGATGATTCCATTGGATAAGTGCTGCTCATGAAAGGCAAGTGGCAGCCACACTGTAGTAAGCTGCCACCTGTAACGGGCATTGAGTGTACTGCGCAAAGGTTAAAATGGTCCAGTCTGAACTATAGCCCTTTCTGACGCATGGCTACGGAGATGTGAAAAGCATTGATTCGATTCCTTTCTCTTTCTCTCTCTCCACCAACCCACCCAGTCCGTTCAGTCCGTTGCGGGGACCGGTAATTCAACGGAGAACCACAGTACGGATTAGGGCTGCCAACGAGCTCAAGGCTTTGCCTAAATGAAATGTTGTATGTTGTACCACATGGGTCTCATTTTCTGCCACTAGATTATTAGCCTACTGTGTGCCAAATGAGTCAACAACATACATTATCTATTATACAAAAAAATGTCTCTTACATGTACTACTCGATGGCATAAAATATCGTGAAGAATCTTTGAACAAGCTAGACCTGAATGGATACTGGCCACATTCATCTAGTTTATTTACTAAGCAAAACATTTTCGTCCGTTACTATAAAACAACGAAAACGGAAAAAATAAATGAAAGAACAGATTGGTAAAACTACCCAAATTTTTACAGTGATATCCAGTTTTCGAAGAGAATAGTGAAATGTACATTAAATTTTAACACAGAAAATGTCGTCTGTTTACCCACATACCGAATATGTAATAATTTTTGTATGTGTTGAATAATATTTACCAAATTACAGTAACAGTCGTTAGCTTCCATTGATTTAAATAGTATACAGTAATATCTAATGTTTATGTACATTGTATTAGATACAGCATGTCATCTGCAAGCCCTAGCTTTTTTACATGAGATAACTGATATCCAATTTAAAGGAAATCTGCGTGATAAATTTGTCTCCTTTTCTGAATCTGCAGTGACGCAATCTACTTAACATCCAAGTTCATATACCTGTTTAGTTTCATATACTTTTGTTCTAACTCTACGTTCTGAGCACTATAGAACCCAGGATTTTAATAACATATCTTAGATGATAGTTAAATATTTTATTCCATTGGTGGCACATATCACTTGCTTCATTTCCCACCAGTGAATGCTTGGTCCCTTTCATAAACAAACGTGATATACACGGTGCTGGCGGCTTCACCTGTGCGTCAAACCTGGGCCCAAATTTGGAACCTCTGCTTTTTGTAACAAGAGCTCACACGACTGAACTACCCAAGCACAAGTCACAACCCACCCCCATAGTTCCACTTCCACGATTCTCTTATGTCCGTCCACCTTCTATGCAGTTTCGATGATAGGAGAGGGATACTGCCGGAACTACAGAAGCGAGAGCGTTTTTCGGCTGTGTGTGTAGAGCTAAGTCGGTAGAGCACTTGCGAAAGGCGTTGGTCCTAAGCTCAATCACCGATCGAGCACACAGTTTTAGCCTGCGAGGAAGTTTCGTATTAACACACTCTGCGCTACATAACGAAAATTAATTCTGGAAACCTAGTGTAATAAGCCTTTATGCGTTTATTTAGTGCATGTGTTGCAGCTCTTCGTAAAGATAATTCATGCGATGTATGAAAAGGCGTACGGAATCTTCATATAAATCAGTATCTACAATTTATCATTAACGTATATAAATACAATAAAATATTCTTGTTGTGTCCGGATTCCACTCCATTTGCTGCAGGGTCTGAGTGATACTATAGATTTGGCATTGTTAGTGTCAGAGGGTGGCCAGATGCCCTTGCCGTAGCCACCCCACACCCCCAGGGACAGAATTAGTGTACCCCAGCTGTCTGCATCTAGTGTAATCCATGGAATAGTGCGAACGTGCCCAGATGTCTGCGAGTCGTGTAACTGAGGCGGGACGTGGGGAGCAGCCCAGTATTCACCTAGCCGGATGTGGAAAACAGTCTAAAAACTACATCCAGGCTGGCTGGCACAACGGCCCTCGTCGGTAATCTGCTGGGCGGATTCTATCTGCAGCCGGCGCGCCTACCCGAGTCCAGGAAGCAGCGCATTAGCGCTGTCAGCTAACCTGGCTGGTACAATAAAAAAATAAGGCAATAAAATCTCGAATTTGCATGACTGTGGTATAGATTTTCTTCTGTCGGTCTAATTATCATGCGAAATAAATGGTAAAAGAAGAAAATTCCGAAAACTGTCAGAAGCATTCAGATTTCTTGTAACACCTTGAGTCTCTACAGTCGGAATTTCTAGGAAATTTCGAAAAGCCCACTACATATATGAATGAGTTGCTTATGTTTGGTCCATATACAACTTTAAGAATATGATGAATGTTGTGTCGGTAGCTGGGCCGACACCGTGAAGTTGAGATGGCTGAAAAGGCAAGCTAGACTAACGCAGACGGGCGTGAAGTACTGGAACAGGATACGTAATTAATGTTAGGAAGAAAAGTACGGAGCAGGTTTAATACTTAACTTTACTTAATCATGGTGGTACATCGATCTTGACGATACACAGGAGACTTTAAGTACAATCACTGTATGGCTAATGGCGCCTTGCTAGTTCGTAGCCATTAACTTAGCTGATGGCTATTCTGTCTCTCGGCTAATGAGAGAGAAAGGCTTCGTACATCTGGTCGGTAGCTAGGTTCTCGTACAACTGGGGCGAGTGCTCTCTCGTATCACGAGACCTGCCTTGGTGGTGGCGCTAGGTCTGCGATTACACAGTGGCGACACGCGGGTCCGACATGTACTAAATGGACCGCGGCCGATTTAAGCTACCACCTAGCAAGTGTGGTGTCTGGCGGTGACACCACAATGAACATATTCAATTATCATACATAGCAGAAATTAAACAAAACAGCAAACAATTCCTTGATAGCAACACTTTTGCAGTATGCTCTGTTTCCCGTTTAGTTTCGCTTCTTTCTCCAGCTCGTTCTCCCATCTTATTTATCTGTAGCAACGAAAAATTAGAGTTGTAAAGTCAGGTCACGTACGAATCCAAGTGGAATGAGAGTAGGATTAAGTTATCTTGGTACCAAGGAATCTCTGCAAATCTGGTGATCCTGCAGCTATTGTGAATCAAGGCAAAAAGGAATTAAGGACTATAGCTGTCAGTAGGTATTGATTTATATCAACGGGGCAAGTTGAAGAATCTGTACCCTGGTGTTCGGTCTACTAGGAAAACGTGCTCACCACTACGCCATCCGGGTACAGCTGTCACTACAACGGCATGGACTACATTAGCACGCCTCCTGTCAGACCCAAATTCTCAACTTATACCACACGCTACTGGTGTAGTAACCCTGCTAGTTAGCCTCATTGCTCGCGGCTTCTCGCCGATTGCTGTAAGACTTCGAGTTTGGTGTGGATCTGCACTCAAAGGGGTCATTGCCTTAATCACTTGTGGTGTCAGTTCTCTCGGACATTCCTTCAGTGAAGATGCGCTCGAAGCCCGAACCCGTACGGGAACTGGCGAGATGCTGCGACCAATGAGGCTAATTGGGGTCTGAAGGGCAGCGTGCTAGCTTAGTGCGTGCGGTGACTGCGTCTACTGTGTCTATATGGCGTAGTGGCCTGCACATTTTCCTAGTAAGCAGGCGACCTGAGTTTGAATCTCGGTCTGGCACAAATTTTCAACTTGCCCCATTGATATAGATCACTGGCAAATACTGTCTTTAATTCCTTTGTGACTATGTGATTTACTCTGTAGGTTCAGATTATCTTGCAATGGACATAGGTGACTGAAATACATTCACCTAAAATGTTCAAATACAACAGCACCGGACATGCACTGTGGCAAGTAGTAGTACACTGAAACTTTTAAAGAGCTCTCGATCTTGTAGGCTGTACAGGTTTCTCTGCATAAATTCGTTTGTTGCAGAAAAATGTCTTATTATTGTAGATATATTGTTTCTATCCATCTGTCCAGGATTTCTTTACTTTCTTGTATATGCGAAATTTACTTTTCAAAACAAGGTATTCATTATAATTTACAGCTAGCTTTCGCGTTCCAGGAGACTGGAGAATTTTAAAATGAACTTTGCGAAATCATGAACTGCAGACAGCACATGCACTAACTTCACTAATTTAACAAACAATATTAGCAGAAAACAGCCTGTCCGAAACGGTTAATAAAAAGGAAAATTTCAGTGCGACAGTCTTAGCTAAGACGAAGTGCCTCGGTGTGAGCTGCCGTTGCATATAGCACTAAGATGCCACATGAAACGTCTGTGGTTAACCACTGAGAGAATTTAGTGGCCTTGAAAACGAATGCTGTGGAGTAAGGTGTACTTCTGCATAATGCACAAGGAAGAATAACACCAGGAAGATTTATTTGCTTCTTCTTTTCTCTGAGTGAGTAGATACATTACTTCCTTCTCGTTACGTTAGTACAGCTATTATAAAAATCAGTCGAACATATTTTTAATAACATTAGACAACAGATTAAAATTTTTTGAGCTTTCTTACCGGATATTTCAATAACATTTCCCAAGAACATACAGTCCGATGATGCGAGAAGCTTTAACTGATGATGTTCGTAGGTTTGCTAACTTTAGAAATTTTAACTGACGTTGTGACAGATGCAGAAACCTATACTAAAATGAGTATCATCTACATCTACATGATTACTCTGCTAATCACAATAAACTGACTGGAAAACGGTTCAGTGAACCACCTTCAAGCTGTCTCTCTATCGTTGCACTCTCTAACGCCGCGCGGGAAAACGAGCACTTAAATTTTTCTCTGCGAGCCCTGATTTCTATTATTTTATCGTGATGATCATTTCTCCCTATGTAGGTGAGTGCCAACAGAACGTTTTCTCAATCGGAGGAGAAAACTGGTGTTTGAAATTTTATGAGAAGATCCCGTCGCAACGAGAAACACCTTTGTGTTAAGGATTGCCACTCCAACTCACGTATCATGTCCGTGGCATTATCTCCCCTATTTCGCGATTCGATGTCATCCGTCGGTCCCACCTGATGCGGATCCCACACCGCACTGCAGTACTGCAGAATAGGACGGACAAGCGTCGTATAAGCAGTCTCTTTAGTAGCCATGTTGCACCTCCTAAGTGTTCTGCCAATGAATCGCAGTCTTTGGTTGCTCTACCCACAACATTATCTATGTGGTCGTTCCAATTTAGATTATTTGTAATTGTAGTCCCTAAGTATTTATTTGAATTTCCCAGCCTTCAGATTTGTGTGACTTATCGCGTAATCCAAATTTAGCCGTTTTCTTTTAGTACTCATGTGAATAACTTCACACATTTCTTTATTCAGGGTCAATTTACACTTTTCGCACTATAAAGATATCTTATCTAAATCATTTTGCAATTCGTTTTGGTCGTCTGATGACTTTACAAGACAGTAAATGACGACATCATCTGTAAACAATCTAAGAGGGCTACTCAGATTGTCTCCTATGTCGTTAATATAGATCAGGAACAATAGAGGGCCTATAACATTTCCTTGGGGGACGCCGGATATTACTTCTGTTTTACTCTATGATTTTCTGTCTATTACCATGAACTGTGCCCTTTCTGACACGAATCACGAATCCAGTCGCACAACTGAGGCGATATTCCATAGGCACGCAGTTTAGTTACAAGACGCTTGTGAGGAACGGTGTCGAAAGCCTACTGGAAACCTAAAAATATGGAGTCAATTTGACATCCCCTGTCGATAGCACTCATTACTTAATGAGTATAAAGAGCTATTTGTGTTTCGCAACAACGATACTTTCTGAATCCGTGTGTCAATAAAGTGTTTTCTTCGTGGTACTTAATAATGTTCAAATACAGTATATGTTCCAAAACCCTACTGTAAATCGACGTTAGTGATATGGGCCTGTAATTCAGCGGATTACTCCTACTTCCCTTTTTTCCAGTCTTTAGGTACGGATCTTTCTGTAAGCGAGCGGTTGTAATGGCTAAATATGGGGCTATTGTGTCAGCATACTCTGCAAGGAACCTGTCTGGTATACAATCTGGACCGGAGGCCCTGGCTTTAATAAGTGAGCCGGCCGGTTGGCCGAGCAGTTCTAGGCGCTTCAGTCTGGAACCGCGCGACCGCTGCCTCGGGCATGGATGTGTGTGTTGTCCTTAGGTTAGTTAGGTTTAAGTAGTTCTAATTTACGAGTATAGGGGACTGATGACCTCAGGTGTCAAGTCCCATAGTGCTCAGAGCCATTTGAACCATTTATTAAGTGATTTAAGTTGCTTTGTGACACCGAGGATATCTACTTCTATGTTTTTCATC
The DNA here is from genome assembly GCF_023864345.2 of Schistocerca serialis cubense. Classification (NCBI taxonomy): domain Eukaryota; kingdom Metazoa; phylum Arthropoda; class Insecta; order Orthoptera; family Acrididae; genus Schistocerca; species Schistocerca serialis. The sequence continues at coordinate 350,698,641 of NC_064641.1, read as the reverse complement.
TTGGCAGCTATTCTTGATTGGAATTCAGGAATATTTACTTCGTCTTCTTTGGTGAAGGAGTTTAGGAAAACCGTGTTTAATAACTCTGCTTTAGTGGCACTGTCATCAGTAACTTCACCATTGTTATCGCTCAGTGAAGGTATTGATTGCATCTTGCGACTAGTGTGATTTATGTATGACCAGAATCTCTCTAGGTTTTCTGCCAGATTTCGAGACAGAATTTCGTTGTGGAAATTATTAAAAGCATCTCGCATTGAAGTACGCGCTATACTCGTATTTCTAACTTCTGCAAAACTTTGCCAGTCTTGGAGATTTTGCGTTCTTTTAAATTTGGCATGATTCTTTCGCTGCTTCTGCAACAGCTATCTGACCCGTTTTGTGTATCACGGGGGATCACTACCATCACTTATTAATTTAGGTGGTACATATCTCTCAATTGCTGTTGGTCCTATCTCTTTGAAATCATTCCACATCTTTTCTACGCTACATGATCAGATCGAAAGGAGTGTTGACTGTCTCTTAAAAATGCGTTAGGAGCATTTTTATCAGCTTTTTTAAATATACTTTGCTATGCTTTTTGATGGTTGTAGGTGTTACGGTATTCAGCCTAGCAGCTACTGCCTACAAGGTCGCTAATCCCTGTTTTCGTAACGATACTCAGTATTTGTCCAGGATTATTTGTTGCTAAGAGGTCAAGTAAGCCTTCGCAACCATTTACGCTTCGAGTGGGCTCATGAACTAATTGTTCAAAATAATTTTCTGAGAAAGCATTCAGTACAATTTCGGATGACGTTTTATGCCTGCCGCCAGCTTTAAACGTATAATTTTTCCAGCATATCGAGGGTAGTTTGAAGTCACCATCGACTATAATTGTATGATTGGGATACCTATTTGAAAAGGAACTCAGGTTTTCTTTGAACTGTTCAGTAACTTTAACTTCTGAGTCGGGGATTCGATAAAACGACCCAATTTATAGTTTAGTCCGATTGCCAGGTATAACTTCTACCCATACCATTTCGCAGGAACTATCTACTTCAATTTCATTTCATGGCAAACTACTTCTGACTGCAATAACAACTCAACCTCCAACTGTATTTAATCTATCCTGTCTGAACACTGTTAGATCGTTTGAAAAAATTTCTGCTGAACTTATTTCCGGCTTTAGCCAGCTTTCTGTACCTATAAATATTTGAGCTTCAGTGCTTTCTATTAGGGCTTGGCGCTCTGGTTCTTTCCCATCACGGCTAAGACAATTTACAACTTCTATACTTTAAGATAAAGACTAACAAGACAGTTTAGGGATTGTGGCAGATGCTAGCACGATACCACACGCTACTAATAAATATGTGACATTAGTGAAACTTTCCACAAAGATTCAACTAAGGGAGTGAAATACACACCATGATAAACGAATTATTCCACAAAAGTATAGGATGTGTATTGGGGAAGTACATTAGGATAAAGTATCTGTGTCAGGGAAGGCAGCAACTGACAAGAGATTTAATTTCTTGTGATGTATGTATATTGGGTAGGATCTATGACCAGTATCTGTGCGCTGTAGACCTGTCCATGGGACAAATTCCCAGTTCGAGCAGGGTAATTTTAGGAACTACACACAGTCTCCAACCCTGACCCAGTTACTACTGAATGACTGCAAACTGCTAAACAAAGAATTACTTCTACTATATATAGTATTCTGATTTCTGATTTATAGAACAATATAACGTTATTATGTTTGTTGTGGTCTTAGATGGAAAGACTGGACAGATTCAGCTCTCCACAATAGTCTACCCTGTGCTGGTCTCATCACCTTTGCCTAACTGCTGCATCCTCCAGCCATTTGAATCGGAACACTACACCCCAGTCCTGGTCGCCGTTTACAATTTTGTCGCCTGCACTGTCCTCCAGTTCTAAATTGTGATTCTTTGATGCCTCAGTTCGATACCTATGAATTATGCCATAAACTTTTTTCTTCCTTATTTCGTTCAGCACCTCCTCACTAGTCATTCTATTTTCACATCTGATCTCCAGCAACATTCTGTAGCATGACACGTCAGAAACTCCTATTTTCATTTCTTGTTTGAATTTTATATTGTAACATTTCACTTCCACATAGTGATACGCTCCAGACGAATACCTTTACAAATTACTTCCTAACACTGAAATTTATATGTGATTTTAACGGATAGCTCTTTTTCCGAAATTATGTTCTTCCTATTGCCAGTCTGCATTCTACTATATCCTATCTACTTCGGTCGTTATCTGTTATTTTACAGCCAATATAACAAAATTTATCTACAACGTTTAGAACCTCAGTGTCCCCTGAGTCAATCAAATGGCTCTGAGCACTACGCGACTTAACTGCGGAGATCATCAGTCGCCTAGAACTTAGAACTAATTAAACCTAACTAACCTAAGGACATCACACACATCCATGCCCGAGGCAGGATTCGAACCTGCGACCGGAGCGGTCGCTCGACTCCAGACTGTAGCGCCTAGAACCGCACGACCATTCCGGCCGGCCCTGAGTCAATCCTGCTGGATCCTATTACCATTGTTGTACGTTTGTTGAGTTCATCGCGTGATACCTTTCCAAGATCTAAACTACTCTGTCCAGTTTTCCTTCCTGGTTCTCTTCCATCTAATCGACAAAGCTTGAAGTATGAATTTCTTCTCCCTGGACTATTCTGTCGTCAAGTTCAATTTCCGAAAGATCTGAGAGCCTCGGCTCGTGTACAGATGGACTGTATTTCGTATCCGCACGGCAGCATTCTGTTGCATATTTTTCACTGCGTTTCGAAATCCCAAATGGCGTCCTGCGCATCTAACACTGTCCCACTGATACATCGACAATAATTAAATATAAATATGTAATTCTCTATACTTTCTGTGCTAATTGTATTACGATATTTGCTTTCATGTAGCGTAAACTACAGTAACCGGCACGTGAACTTAAATTCTTCGTATGACATTTTTATAACTTACTGAATTGAGTATTAAATTTTATGCGCAGTATTCCCCATGTTTCGCTCACGTAACTTCTGCAGGTCTCGCGGTTCTAGGTGCGCAGTCCGGACCCGTGCGACTGCTACGGTCGCAGGTTCGAATCCTGCCTCGGGCATGGATGTGTGTGATGTCCTTAGGTTAGTTAGGTTTAAGTAGTTCTAAGTTATAGAGGACAGATGACCTCAGATGTTAAGTCCCATAGTGCTCAGAGCCATTTGAGCCATTTGAACATAATCAAGCCACTAGTTCGGCCCGTCTTAGGTTCTCACAGAAATGTGACCACCGACAATTACTACACTAGCTATCCCTTGGCGCAATTTCTTCTGGTGAACGGGTGATATTTTTGGTACAATGAAAGATAAAAAAAGAACAAAACCCCTCAGACTTTATGATTCTGAAAACCTGAGAAAGCGTCTCTTCGCTATTTGGATTCCAGTACGTTTGCACTCGGAGAAATGGAGGTGCAGCGCGAGTGATATTTAATGTTTTTATATTTATATGTGTTGTAATTTGAAATATCATTAATTTCGGTTAATATGAGAAATATATGTAAATGATTTATACTGTAATTATTCAGTATTATACATTGTTCAAAGCAAAAGTATTGCTGTTTTCAGTAATCTTTATCCCTGAAATTGGTACCGAAGTTAAAATAAATATTATTTGCCTATGAATTTTAATGTTGTTATATTGTACTGACATTACAAAAGTGACAACGCGTCCAAAAATATACGGATGGTAATAGTATAGTAGTGAATATTTAATCTATAAACGGTATCAATTTTTCAGTGCAATACGTGAATTTGCAATTACTTACTGTTGTAGCTTACAGCGCCGGTATGCAGGTCTATTGGTAAAAACCTATCGTCTACAACGATCTTCTGCTTTTTTAGGGTCTCAAAAGCTGAGATTTACACGGTTAAACATCTGTTTTAAGGAAAAAATGCGAAATATTTTCCATAAAAAATCGTCGAAATAAACCTTCACAATTTTGTTGTGTCGAGAAAGATGTGGTGTGATTGTAGAAGTACATATTGCCGCTCCCCAGTTTCCAATGTGTTTCAACTTCACTGCATGGGTTTATTTTTACTAGGTATCTTCATACAGCAGGTAGGGACTGTAGATCCCCGAAGGAGATACTTAACAAGCAGTGGGCAATGGTACAGTAGAACTATAACTGCTGCCTCCGCACTCTGATCCGCGACCACAAATGTTGGCAATTGTTTTTCTGCGATACGGTTTTAAGACTAAGAGGAGTTAGTCTGACCAGGAAGCGAATCGTCTTGGGACCTGACTCAATCCCTGCTTAAGTTTTGAATAAAACTTGTGAGCAGTGTACTACTGAAAAGCTCTACCTGCTATAAACTGTCTTGTCTTATTTTAAGATCTTTTCTTAGAATTTAACCGAACATAAAACATGCAATAACACAAAATACGCTTATGTGGGTTAGCACTTTCTTCTGCCAACCACTTCATTTCAATAAGTGGGACAGGACTGCACATTTCTACACTCAGATTCGAGAGAAAAAAAATTCGTTGTCATTCCAGATGTGGCGGTATACGGGTGAAGAAAAAATGCCGCACTCGGAAGTCGACAAGCGATTCCTGATCCCAATTCAAGCCAAAAATGTACCAAGAAAAACCAACCTAGTCCCGCCAATAGGTTTAATGGAGATACGATTTAAAAACTGAGGCCCTAGAAATTATGTAAAGTGCGTGCAGCGTGGCCAAGAACAGAGAGCGTGAAGCTAGCGCGGTGAAGAAGCATTACCTCAGTGGGACAAGTAATGCTACGGGGAACGGATATGCAGACTCGTAGAGGCTCGATTCGCGTTCACAGCAAACTTCTTTCTTCAGTTACAGCATAGAACTGTATCCAACTTACACCTCCACAATGCGGTATCTTGTGTATTTATTTCTTTTACTATTACGTTTATTTAAACATTAAGACATTACATGAAGTTCTTACAGACCTAAACGAACACTTTGTTTCGTCTATAACGCATATAAAGCCAACAGAAAATAATACAGTAACATCGACTTTATCCAGTGAGGTGCAACTACAAAATAGGTAGGCTACACTGGATTGCACATTATGCTTCGCACAAGGATTCCATTCTGTGTATTTGACATATAAGCTTACCTTCACAGAGGCAGTACATACACGTATGAGCATTGTTCACTTTAAAGAAGATGTTCAAAGTGAGCACCTTGCATTTGCAAACTCTTCGCCAACCGGTGAATCACACATTGCTGAACCCTAGGCAACACACCTTCATCGACCATGGCCGAAGCGGCTATTAGGTCTTGTATATCCACGGGTGGAGTAGTATAAACTTGTTAATTTAAGTATCCCACTAATAAAAGTCTAGTGGATTAAGGCCGTCCCGCATCTCGTGGTCGTGCGGTAGCGTTCTCGCTTCCCATGCCCGGGTTCGATTCCCGACGGGGTCAGGGATTTTCTCTGCCTCGTGATGGCTGGGTGTTGTGTGCTGTCCTTAGGTTAGTTAGGTTTAAGTAGTTCTAAGTTCTAGGGGACTGATGACCATAGATGTTAAGTCCCATAGTGCTCAGAGCCATTTTTGATTAAGGCCGGGGAACGTGGAGGCCAAAACATTGGACCTCCAGGTCCAATCCATTTCCCTGGAAACACCTCATGTAAATAGTTATGCACATTCATTCCAAGCTCTGGGGGTGCAGCAATATGCTAAACCCACAGTTGTCGCCGAACACCAAGTGGAAAGTTTTCTAATGCGACAGGCAAAGTATTTCAAAGAAACATACGATACATAGGGACATTGAATTTGTATGGCAATGCTGTAGGCAAGGACCTAAAAGCACTGCTCCCACGATTCCAGTCCACGGCTTTATCCCAAAGCGCGTCTGAAAATCACGTTCGCGGATGAAATGTGGGTTGTGTTCCGACCAGTAATGGCTGTTGTAGAAGTTGAGAATTCCTTTACGATTGAATCTAGATTCTTCAGTACATTTACAAAATTTCCGTTAATTTCCACTTGGTAAAAAAAGCATTTCACGAAACTGTCCTTGCCGGCCGTTGTGGCCGGGCGATTCTAGGCCCTTCAGTCCGGAACCGCGCTGCTGCTACGGTCGCAGGTTCGAATCCTGCGTCGGGCAGCTTGTAATGGCGTACCAGTAAACGTTCTCCAAGATTTCGACTCGATGCTTAGCTGGTTTAGGTCAATGACTGCTGCCAAAGCTGACTCATTTATCCACTTCTGGCCCTATGCAAGAAGTTATTCGGCTTGGCATTGACTGAAAGGGTTGCATGATGTCCTCCTGAGGGATACGGTGCCCAAGTCTATGCAATCGGCTCGTTAGATCGTGGAAACCCGAGAAGATCCAACTGGGAAGAGATCCGCGACCTTGCCGGCCGAGGTCAAGCATGAGCATAGGCCGTAGAAATTCTCGTCATTTGCGAGTTGGCAGTATCTTGCTGAAATGTAAGCCCAGAATGACTCGCCATGAAGAATAGTAAAACGGGGAGTAGAATATCACCGACGTACATTGTGCTATAAGGGTTCCTAGGATGATAACCAAAGGTTCAAAATGGTACTTAACTCCTGAGGTCATCAGTCCCCTAGAACTTAAAACTGCTTAAACCTAACTAACCTGAGGACATCACACACATCCATGACCGAGGCAGGATTCGAATCTACCACCGCAGCGGTCGCGCGGCTCCAGACTGTAGCGCCTAGAACCGCTCGGCCACTCCGGCCGGCTGATAACCAAAGGGATCGTACTATGGAAAGAAATGGCTAATCAGACCATCACGCCAGGTAGTCGGGCCGTAAGACAGGCGACAGTCAGGTTGATATGCCACAGCTGTCCGCTGGAATCCCATTTACAGGAGAAGTATTGTCTTCAATGATGAGTCCCGCTTCGATTTGAGCCCCACTGACTAGAGAAGACATATCTGGAGATGCTCAGGACAGTGTTAGGATATCAACCTAACTGTCGCCAACCACATAACCCGACAACCAGAAGTCATGGTCTGGGGTGCCATTTTCTTTCGTAACAGGACCTCTTGTCATCTGCAGAGCTCTTATAGCACAGCGGTATGTCGATATTCTACGTCGTTTTGTTGCCGTTCATGACAAGCCATCCTGGGCTTACATTTCAGCAAGATAATGTCCACCGACATATGACGAGAGTTTCTATTGGCATGATTCGTGTTTGCGAACCCCTGCCTTGGCCAGCAAGATAGCCGGATCTCTCCCCAGTACACAATCTTTGGAACAGGGCCTTGAAACCAGGTCGGGATTGAGTCGATCTAATGAGCCAGTTTGACAGAATCTTGCACGATGTTCCTCAGTAGAGGCAGAGGTGGACCAATACGTTATTACTTTGCTCAATTTGTAAAACTCTTCTCTTGAATAAACCCATACAATTTTTCTGAAATTGTAATCATTTGTTTGTCTCTACATTTATTTCACATTGTCTGTACATGTGTTTCACATCTACCAATATCCGTCCCTATTTGATAATTCCTTCGTAGTGTGTAGTTTCTTTCTTTCTTAAAACAAATATGTAAGTTGAGTGATAGTGAATTTTTAGAATGGCTATACGTCAATAAGTACTAGTGGGGACCAAAACTGCTGCCCTTTCCTACAGCCCAAACGTCATTAATCTATTACAGCTCCAAAGAGTATAACACACTTGTGTGACTCTTTCTTCAAAGTATAGACCAATCTGTTCGAGCATTCGATAAGCAAGAGTGTAGTAACTATCATGCGGGACATTTGGGTTACTATCAAGTACCTTCATACTGGGTATTGTATTGGTAGTCGACGCTGTAGAACAGCTACTCTCAGTTAACTGCAATGAAGGAGAAGAAGTATTCCATGAATACATGACAGAAGAAAAAGATTTGTGGCCTATAGGGCACTAATCGAGGACACTAAAAGTAATCAATCAAACCCTAGTGCTGTTGACTTAACTGGAGCCAATGCTGAACACGATCTCATAAAACTTTATTTGATTTGCTCAACGAGTGTTCTGTTGTATAGAACTTAATTCCGGCTTGGTAAGCAGTGCGCATAACACTGAAAAGCACCAAGGATCACTATGCAACTGACAGAACTTCGTTACTCTTGTGGGACCGTGGGAGACTGTATGGTCTTGCTGAGAGATTGTTCAACACGTTTGACGTCTGAGTATCACTGACAGTGACAGGATGCTGAGGCGCTCGCTGCCGCGGCTCACGAGACCAGCGGAGCACACACTCACACTTGACGTGCTGCTCCAGGAAAGCAGCCTTTGTGCACCGCATGCGAAACGCAGCTGCAACAGGAATTCTCTGATGCTGTATACTTTAGGAGCTGGAGGCAACCGGTGCTTTTGTTGCAACAAAAACCATTTTGTAGTATTCAGCCATCCTGTGTAATATCCAAATGTCACAACAAAGCGTTTCAAAGGCCAAACCTCTGATAATTACGTCGATAATTCTCCACTCTACTCTGATTTAGGCAGAATCAAAGTTTGTGATGGCTCCCACAGACGGCGATGCAGAGAGTAACACAAATGAAGAAACGTAAACAGGCTTCCACGGCCAGTTTCAGCTTAAGCCCAAGCAACATGCAGCACGCCCCAAAATAACTTTTACTACGGAAGTAGAAGAACTCTGTTGCCTTGCTATTAAGAAAGTTGACAACAAACACAAATGATCCATTTTCTGAAAACCCAAATGCAGATATGTTATTGTGAATGCCTGTTCATGTGCCCTTACAAGAGGCTACAGAAATAAAAAAAAAACAAATAGTAGGCAAACGCACACTCAACCAGGAGACCGTGCAAATAAAGAAATAATGAAAACCATCTCAATGAAATTTCACGGCAATGTGCCACCAACCAGAGAAATGTGTTAGAAAATCTAAAGTCAGATGCCTTTTCCAAGTTAACAACACGCTACAACTTCGCGTAGAACGTTAGTTGAGAAGTGCACATGACAAATTTGACAGCTGCGGCGTAAACAGACTCAAATGTAATAATTGTGTTAAGTACTGTATCGTCCAAACCGGTCGCTCTTTTAATGTTAGTTTTGAGGAGCTTTTACAGCCGAGTAACAAAACTGCCTTTGGGTTGCACTTAGCGGAAACCGACCATACTGTAGGGAGTATTGAAAAAAGTTCAAAAAAAAAAATGGTTCAAATGGCTCTGAGCACTATGGGACTTAACATCTATGGTCATCAGTCCCCTAGAACTTAGAACTACTTAAACCTACCTAACCTAAGGACATCACACAACACCCAGCCATCACGAGGCAGAGAAAATCCCTGACCCCGCCGGGAATCGAACCCGGGAACCCGGGCGTGGGAATGAAAAAAAGTATGCGTGTTCTCCACAGAGCGCAAAAAGACCGTGCTCTCAGTTTATTGGATGGACTTTAAATTTACAAAGCCAAAAAATAGAGCCGCGAAAGTGCTCAATGGGGAACATGATTTTGTACCCAATGCCTGCTTTTCTTAGTTTGACGATGTTTTAAGTTAATGATAGAAAGCCTCTCATCTGTATATCTTGCCCTGTCGTTACGTAGTATAGGGCGCATCTCATCACACATTTGCTCCGTTTGCTCGAATTTGAGTCTCCCTTCTCTTTTTATATGATACATTTAATTAACAATATTATCTTATTAAGTGATTGTTACAATATTTCATTACAGTTTTCTTGGAACGGCGTACCCGAAGGTACGTGAGGCTCTCTATTTAATAAACTCCACTGACTTCGAGGCTCTCTATTTATTAAACTCCACTGGCTTCTTGCCTACGCTACATTCCGGTGACGACGCCAACAGACGTCACTGATTTGTCTTCATCATTTTTCGCTTCTTTCTCTAGCAATTCTATCAACTTCGTTGTTTTCCTAGCTCCATAACCTTGTTCTTGTATATGCTATTATTTTTATCTAAAATGGCCACAAGGGCGTCTCACAAACATGTATTATCACTTAACTATTTCCTTCAACAATTTTAAATTTAACGTTATTCGTTTTTCTAATTATTAAAGTTTATCACTCTAATAACTTATACATTTGGTAAGCTTACTATAGACTTTACGTATTGCATTGCTCATTTATTGCATACTTTACAATATTATAAGCAGCGAATAAGTGTAGACTTACATTAGCGACATCTAATGAGCTTACGGCACGAGCATTTGCTGTGGCTACTGCACTGTAGTCAGTCATAAACAGTAGCGATAGAGACAGTGTGACTGCCAGAACAGTGACCTAGTTTACATCACATTTCAAATTTGTGAGACACTGTTAAGCTGACTCTGTGTTTATTTTGTTACGATGCCAGTACGACTTTAATGTGTTAGAAAATGTTATAAAACAGTTATGCCTCGTCATATCTTAAGCGTATGCTTTCACATCTATGAAAGTAATAATTTTTATTTATGGCACATTTCATTTTTCCAAGACGTAATCTGTTCACTGGTTGTATTTTATTTCTCATGTTTTGCTACATATCTGAAGATGGTCATTACTTACCGAAACTGGTAGTCTAAGGACCAAAAGTCTTGTGATCACTGGCGGAAATAAAAAACTTCATCAAATAAAGTCATTTTGGGTCGCGCTATCATGAACTATTAACAATTAGTCATTCTGCAAAGACGATCGAAACGTTTCTAAGCTTCAAAATGACGAGTTCCAATTCCCAGAACGATTTCTTTCAAACAGCCCAGATCGAGCTCGGAATAATACTCGTAGTATGAGACGTAGGCAAAAGTCTCGTTGACTCAAGGAGGCAGTTACTGAAAAATGGCAAGGTGGTATTAGTCAGCTAAGGAGCGGCGACATCCATCTCGCATGGCAACTGTATTGCACCCTCGACGAGATCGTGTGCCAACACTGTCTGAAGACCTCTGATCACGCGTCTGCATCGATATTCATACTGGGTAGAGAATCTGAAGCACTGTTAGATACCAAAGTCGGCAGTTACATTCCACTACTGATCACTACTCCCACCAAAATGTCAAAGACACATTGATCTGAGGGACCTTTTTTTACTTCAAAAGTACCCATCACTGTCCACTTTGGCAGCCTCGTCTTCAGCGCATCCACATTTTGGAACATGCCCTCTTCTTCCTTCAGTGAATTTACTAGCTGCTGCGCCAGAAGTCCTGTTGTAGTTCCGCACTATTTTGTAGTGTCACAGTCAATGTGAATCCCCAGTCACAAAATGTGATTTTAAAGTGCGATGTATGTTTTATAATCTGTCCGGCACAGAACTTTTAGTCAAGTGATGTAAATGATGATTAACGCCTTAGCTCTTCAAACGAGTTGTTTGTGTAAAATTCAGAATAATTTACACTACGGTTAAACGTTGCCACATAACTGCTTTCGCATTATAAGTATTTTCTAACATTACTGAGATTTTATTTTGAGCTGGGCTACGAGCGAAGGTGCCGCTCACCGGGCTGCCTCTTAGACTGCATCACGACTCACCCTATTTTTGAAAGGTACAGTTGAAATGAATGCTGTGAAGTTGCGAATTGATGAGAAGAGACGTCAGGGTCGTTTACGAGTGCACTTCCATATGCGGAGCAGTAGCCGTACAGGTGTTACAGACGGCGACATGCAGGATTCAATTCTGGCCACAGCAGAGAAATACTGTACACATCTCCCAGATTTATGGGCTGGGATTTACGGACTGTTTACTGGGCAGGAATGTATCACAAAATATTTCTGTAAGCGCAGTAAAATTCCCGACAATAGACGCTCCAACTAAGATGTTACGAAAAGCAGAAGAAACGTTTTAAACTTTATATCAATGTCGTATTAATTAAATTTAGCCCATTTATAAGCAGAATAATTAATGAACCGAGAAGAAGTTTTTGAGGGACTCATTTGACAACGTAGTATGATTCAAGATCATGATCTACCTCATTCTATAGTCGTTCCTACAACGTCAAGGTCTCCACTTCTAACTGGACAATGTTCATATACACTCTTTTCCCATTCCCGAATATGTTTTTTGCGATGTTGGTGATCTCTTCTGTCCATTGCGAATAACAGACCTGAACCCATTAAGGAGGGGGGGCGGGGGGTAGGACGTCAAACGGGCCGACTTGGAGCAGGAGAGGCACCACAGGACATTTTATTTTCTACTGTCTATACTTTTACAAATAAATTCATAAAAATTTGTCAGCATGACCAGGAAGGATCCGGAATTCACACTCATAGCAGTGGAAGTGCAAAAACATAGCAAAATAATTTTTTTTAGATATGAAATTTCATAATTTTTTCACTTACTGTTGGCTGCATTTGTTGCTATAGGTACATTTTTCTTCACAAGTAAGAGAAATTCTTTGATGAATTTTGCACAGCATACAAACCATACTTACAGGTGTATGAAACTCTAGAATTTTCCAAATCTATTAAAAACTGTGGTAAAAATTGAGGTAATTAACTACAAAATTTGATTTTTTTCTAAACATAAAGTTTAAAACCTAACAGCTCATTCATTTTCTCATAAATTAAATAGATTCTAGGGTTTCAGACACCTGTAAGTATGGTTTGTATGCTGTGAAAAATTCATTGAACAGTCTCTCTTACTTATGAAGAAAAGTGTACCTATAGCAACAAATGCAGCCAATAATAAGTGAAAAAATAATGAAATTTCACATGTAAAAAAATTATTTTGTTATGTTTTTGAACTCCGCTGCCACGAGTGTGAATCCTGAATCCTTCCTGGTCATGCTGACAAAGTTTTAGGAATTTACTTGTAAAAGTATAGACAGTGGAAATTAAAATGTCCTGTGGTGCCTCCCCTGCTCCAAGTCAGCCCGTTTGACGTCCTACCCCCCTTAAGAAAATATTGACTTTGTTTTTATCACACACAACTTTTGTGTGGCATCGTTTCCTCTCCACCATACATAGACATTGGACTTGTTTGCTACTACACACGAAAAAAATGTTGACTCATCGGAAAATATTCATCTACTTTCCGTATCCACGTAATTATACCAAAAGCACTGCAGAGCTTAAAGTATGAATGACACAGACGGATCAGCAGGAACACTACCTACTACATACTCTGACACATTCCAGATTTAACACTAGATTTTGGGGCACAGTCTGGTGATCGGTTCTACAGCACAAGCCGTTATCTCATTGCGTGTCAAATACTGGGTAAGAAAGTCTTTTGTAGCATTCGAACCGGTTACCTAATAGAAGAGCAGCACGTCAGTAAAGGGAACGGCTATAAGGCTACTTAGTGTTATCTTGTCAACGGAGAGGAAATGTAGTTTATATGAAACAAAACCCCACTTGTGTGTGCAGGTTGGTGGAAAGTACGCTACACTCTCCTGCTGATGGGCATGCTGGGCGTGGCAAACCTGTATGCGCTGCGTGTCAACCTGTCGGTGGCCATCGTGACCATGGTCAATCTGACGGCGCTGGAGATCCGAGAGGCCAGGGAGGGTCATCACCTGAACGGCTACGCCAACACCAGCACCGAAGACGTCTGCCCCGGAGAAATCTACGAACCCGGCACTTCGGACGTGAGTAGCTCTCTAAATGGAACCTGCTTCCACTAGTTGTCAGCTTTTTTAAGGTGGAGCACTGAATTGATGTGACAGATATGTAATAGTGACCAAAATCAGGAAACTCACTATACAAATCATTGCATTTGTTAAGATCAGTAACAAGACATCCTGTACGACATCAATATATCGAATGAAAGAACGTTGCTAGCGTTTCTCGGCTTTCTCCAGTCTGGTCGCTTCGTTACAGGTCCGTAGCTCATTGTCAAGAAGGCTACAGGAAAATGATGAGAAACATTTACGAGTTTGTATCTAACTGGTAACATGTCATTTCAACAAGTGCTCCAAGAATAAATGTTTTAAATTGTTTTCAGTGGAAAATTTCGTTACCCTGTGCGTTGAAAATCGGGCTATTTAGCGTTGAGAATGTGTACTGTGTATAGTATTTGTTGCCATGAACACATGCGCACAGTGGTATCACGCTTACTTCTCCTTCTCTAACGAGATAAAATGCATATTGGACACAACCAGAAATTTTCAAGCCTCAATATGCAACGGTTATATTATTGGTGAAGGGCACAAATACATCCATAGCACACACTGAAATGAGAATAACTTTAGAAACGGTTACTAATGGTTCATATAAAACAGCTTAACTCTCAATCAGATTAATCTGTTCCAGACAAGAATAGAATTCAGTTATCAGTATAGATCAATGGACACAGACTAAAGAGGTTAGTGTCTAAAGTTTCTATGAAACCATGTAGATAAAAAATACTGAAGTGGTGCCATCACGTGGATAGGCTAACCAAAAACTTCGGGAAGTTTCAGCCCGCTTTTCTAAGGCAGGAAGATACTCTGCTGTTTGGCGCAGTGATGGTTTTGTGACTGTATTCTAACTTTTCTGGTTTGCCTCTAACACCTACACGGTATTATTCTAGTGTAGTGTCGGCAGACTTGCCAACACTACGCACACTAATTGAAAGAGGCGGCCACGATGCACTCGCTAACTCACGCAGGCGGGCGTTAGGTCTGAAACAGGATACGTAATGAATGCTATAAAGAAAAGTACGTAGCTGCTGGAATACTTAACTTTAATCCATCATTTGTATACAGCGTTCTTGATGATACAAGTGAGACTCTCTCTAGATAAATGCAATATAATGCTAATGGCGCCTTGCTAGGTCGTTGCCATGGACTTAGCTGAAGACTATTCTAACTATCTTTCGGCAAATGAGAGAAAGGCTTCGTCAGTGTAGTCGCTAGCAAAGTCGTCCGTACAACTGGGGCGAGTGCCAGTCCGTATCTCGAGACCTGCCTTGTGGTGGCGCTCGGTCTGCGATCACTGACAGTGGCGACACGCGGGTCCGACATGTACTAATGGACCGCGGCCGATTTAAAGCTACCACCTAGCAAGTGTGGTGTCTGGCGGTGACACCACACTAGCATTTGTCCGGAATATACAGAATGTAGTAAAAACTTTCATCCGATTTGACTAGGCTATATATATCCTACATGGATGGAGATATACAAGTTAAAATTTGCTTCAAGTTTCTCAGTTTTTATTTTCAAAGGAAGTATCTGGCATCGTTCAGAAGTATTCACATATCTTTGGGTACTTTTTACAATTAGGTTACGGGTCAAAGTTTTCATTTAAGTTTCACAAATGATCAGCGTGCCCTCCACTGGACGCACGGAAAACATCTACACAACACGCTAACTCATCCTATTCTTTTTCAGGCATGTCTCACGATACTGTATTAGCTGATACTGCTATATGGTGTTGCAGTTCACGCAAAGTTGGACTCTTCTAAAAGCCTCCTCCACCCAAAAAATCACATTCCATGATACCCGTATGCACTTTACCGCCGATCCCTGAGGCAGCACATTTTTAAGAACTGTTGTCAAATACTGGTGTCAGTGCGGCGATACTCCAACCTGTTGAAAAATGAATTTATCAGAATACTCTCTCAATTGTACAAGAAATGAATCTTCAATATATCCTGGTACTGGTAAAGTCTTGTGCTATCGGGGAGGAGACGGAGGTCTTAATGTAATAAAAATTTATTAATTAAAATTTTCTATATTATAAATGTCTAGAGTGCATTTTTTTGGTACAATTAAAGCGCGGTAACTAGTTTCGGTTCCTTTCTCCAACCATCTTCAGATCGCCGAAACCGAAAAAGAAGCGATGAAAATGCAGTGAAAACTATCATCATTACCTGCAGTCATGTAGCTACGTGCATTTGTATTGTGGGCCAACAAGACTGACATTATGTAGTTGCAAACATCACGAGCGAGCCAGGTTGAAAAACCATAATTTCACAACGTGACTGTAATAAAGATGGTGAATGGCTATCTGCATTAGTAAAAACAATTTTTATAACTGTATAGCAAGTATTATAGAGAAAAGTATATGCAGTGTCAGTATTTGCAGAGCCTGGCTTCCACAGAAATGACCCAACTTAGCGTATAAAATAGTTATGTTTATAAAACTTGTACAAGGTGGAAACTAACAGCCCGACCAGCCGGACACGATCCTTAAAAAGTAACTGAATTATTTGATAATCCAGGACACTACATGACCTATCTGTCTCATTATGAAGTTTGTAACTGCATGATATCGTTGTCTTATTGGCCCACAATACGAATGCATGCAACTGTATAATTTCAGATAAACGATAGTTTTGGCGGCTTTCTTACAGTTTCGTGTATCTGAAGATAGCTGTAGTAAACAATAGAAACTACTTATTGTGATTTAATTGTATTATAAAAGAAAATTAGGGTATAGGTATGAAATTTTGTCAAATAAAAAAAATTTATTGCATAATTATACATTTACAGTACATGATTTCTGTAACCGTCTTTTCTGTAAAGAAGACTGTACATGAAACATTTTTTTCGGGAAGCAGTTAAATAACACATTAAGCTTTGGAGAGTCTTCCTCACGCCCTGCTGCGCTTTGTGACGATTGTGTTCCCCATATTCTCGAGTTGCTGCACTTTACTTTCAGCTTAAATCGAATGTAGTCTCATCAATGAACAGTAAACAATAAACTGTTATTATCCTTCTCCACGGCCATAATGAATTTCCAAAATCTTACACGATATTAATTACCTCTTGTAGCTTGTAGCATTTAACTGTCTATTTGAAAATTATTTATTACGCCAACGATCACTGAGATATATAAAAGATTACTCACGTTACCCATTTCGGAAATTATTTTCTATCTTCGGTTGTCTTAGCACGCAAAAGTTTTTTACAGGCTAAACAAATATAGTTAAGTACCTTGAACATCATAGAGTTGTTTAACATTTCAATGCGCTTCAGATCGTCACATGACAAAAGTGTCTTGTGTTATGTGACGGTATGATGTACATTCATTAAAATGTTAAAGAACTTTACGATGTCAAAGAGCTTAACTGTGTTTAACGCGTACGAAATCTTTTTTGGGTTAAGCACTTCTAAAGATTGCATATAACTGCTGAAACCGATAACACGAATATTCCTTTATGTGTATCTAAGTGACCGTTGATGTAATAACTCATAATACAAACATTACGAAGATCGGATACTTCCACTTAGTAATATGTCAATTTTTAGAATCCTGTTTGGTTTGGACCTTAAATTTCATCGCAGAACTCGCCCCACTTTATCATGGCTGGCACGACGAGCAGACTTATGTGGACTATGTGCAGAACACTGTTTGATGTAACCTACGTTTCGGACGATCATACGGCGGTGACCTTTGGATTTCGCTTTGTATACACAACAGCGCTAATGTCACGTACATTGCTCTGAGCTGTAGGAAGCATAGCACTGTGCTCTCGACAAATATCTAGCCCCACAGTTGTAACTGAATTGGACCTGCTAAACCGGAAAACACAAAACGCCACTTACTGCTGTGCTATCGTTATCTTGAGCCTCATTGGGGAATGAACGAGCGAACAAGTGAGCCAGCCGTGCGACAGAGACTCCTACCGGTAACAACATGGACCGGAAATTTACGAAAGAGGCCAAGGTAAACGTTCGTTTTCTGTCTTCGTTCAGGCGCAGGATATACTTTTGCGAAAACAATTGAAATTTTTTGTAACACCATTTTCAATCATCCTACTGCCATTATGTGAAATTTTGCGTAAATCGGATAATGAGGTAATGTTTATGTATGAGAGTCGTATGACGTTGGGTAATACGGCACTATGATGCGCCACCCGCAGACAGGGGAGTTCCTGTGGGACGAGGAGCGCCAGGGCTACATGCTGGCCGGCTTCTTCTACGGCTACGCCCTGGGGCAGCTGCCCGGCGGCATCCTGGCAGAGAGGTTCGGCGGCAAGCTGGTGTTCGGTCTGGGCACCTTCCTCACCGGGGTCCTCACCATCGTCAGCCCGTTCGCCGTCTGGCTGCAAGAGGACCTGTTTTTTGTTGTACGCCTGTTGGAAGGCCTTGCCGAGGTAAGACCTGCCGGAGATAGAGTATGCACAGTCGTTTTATAGTTTTGATGGGCTGTTGTTTGTTTGCATTTAAAATTATGAACAGATGTTTGTGCCGGCCGGGGTGGCCGAGCGGTTCTAGGCGCTACAGTCGGGAACCGCGCCACCGCTACGGTCGCAGGTTCGAATCCTGCCTCGGGCATGGATGTGTGTGATGTCCTTAGGTTAGTTAGGTTTAAGTACTTTTACGTTCTAGGGGACTGATGACCTTAGAAGTTAAGTCCCATAGTGCTCAGAGCCATTTGAACCATTTTCATTTAGAATTGTGAGGCATTGATTGGAGCACAATCTTTCAATATAGTGTGTATAATGTGGTTCTTGACAATGGTAAGTAGCAAAGAAGGTCATTCATTGTATGGAAAGGTTCGAATTAAAAAATATACGTACAAGTTTTAAGCTACCCACAACGCTTTCGAAACCACATGTGAGATGTTCATATTTTCTCGGACGCTGTGCACAGACTGTTAGTCGTACAGAGAAAGGAAACAGAACCTTTTTGTAGGAAATTTGATGTAGTTAAATTTTGTAGGGATGTGTATTCACTGGGAGTCACGGTTTACTAGTTATTCAAGAAAAATACATTTGAAAGTTTCTTTGTATGTTTTTCTTCGATAATTCGACAATTAAAGCCTCTAGAAAAAATTTATCCCATTTCAAAATTTAACTAGAAACTAGAAACTAAAAAATTTTCTACAAAAAGGTCCTGATCATTTTTGTGTCTGACTAATAGTTTGCATGCAGTGAGCGAGAAAACATGAAAATCTCACATGCAAAAATATTATGTGCCTTCTTACCTTAACATGTACACATATCATTGTGATGGTTGTATTTTCTCTGCATTGAAGTCTTCCCACAAACATGTCACAAACTGTACGACCTGATGTTTTCTGCTTGGTCGTAACTGCATCACCTGTCAGTATGGGCTAACCGTTTTGCGTTCTGGCGTCCACACTTTAACACCTGACTTGTTGCCCGCAGAAAAATAAGCATTAATGGCTTGCACTTGCCACATGTACTTGGACATACTAACTAACCTAAATACATATGTCCTGTATTAGCTACCATTATTTGTCTGCAGATGATGTAAATGCTGGGCCGGCCGAAGTGGCCGTGCGGTTAAAGGCGCTGCAGTCTGGAACCGCAAGACCGCTACGGTCGCAGGTTCGAATCCTGCCTCGGGCATGGATGTTTGTGATGTCCTTAGGTTAGTTAGATTTAACTAGTTCTAAGTTCTAGGGGACTAATGACCCCAGCAGTTGAGTCCCATAGTGCTCAGAGCCATTTGAACCATGTAAATGCTGACGTAATGTTGTTCAGTCACCAGTGGTAATATCTCCATCTATACACATAACACCCCAGATATCAATATGGGTAAAGAGAAACACTGCAGCATTTGTTGATTTAGAGTAGGTTTCTGGTAATATTGACAGGAATACGCTATTTGAAATTATGAATGTATTAGGTGTGAACTTCAGGGAGACAACGGTTACATCTTGCGCAGGAAGCAATCAGAAATTGTAGGAGTCAAAGAATGTGAAAGGGAAGCTATGAAGAAGAAGAGAGCAGGAGAGAGTTGTAGCGTATTCCTTATGTTATTACGTCTGTACACTGAGCAAACACTGAAGGGAAATATGGAGAAATTTCCAAAGGGCATTAGCATTCACGGAAACGAGATGGCAAAGGACGTAGTAGATCAGTTAACCGAATGAAAAGAGTATTGATATCATGTTGTAGGATGAATGTCAACAAAAGAGAAAAAAAGCAGTAACAGAATGTAGTCGAATTAAATCAGGCGACGCAAAAGGAATTAGATTAACGAAATGAGACGCAGAAGTAGACAGGATATAAATTGCATACTTGCTAAAACACAAAAAGTATGTTTGATAAAGAGAGATTTTTTAAAATATCTAATATAAATTTAACAGTTAAGAAGAATTCTCTGAACGTTATAATCTGGAGTGTAGCTTGTACGGAAGTGAAAAGTGGACGATAAACAGTTAACGTAAGAACTGAAGAGAAACTTTTCAGACATGGTGCTGCTTGAAATCAGATGTGTAGATCAGATAACTAGTGAAGGGGTACTGACTGGGACTGGAAAGAAAGAGAATGGTACAACTTGGCATAAACACACATCCAGAAGCAGCGAAGAATCATCAACTTGATAATGGTGCAATGCGTGGGCGACGGAGGAGGGTGAAAACTTGAAGTTAACGACGTAGACGAAAAATATTTTAAATTACAGTATGTGACCAAAGTAGTGACCTTTTCTGATGCTTGACGCTTCTTTCACCTCTGAGATTATTTTCTTAATGTGAAAAATTTTTTGTTGTAACCGGATTCGAAATCAGGGAAGGGCGTAACACCAATGGAACTGTGTCCAACATGTATTCCGGTGTGTAGATCGAACATTGGGTTGAGAACACCATTAATTTAGGTTACGAATGTTTTCTGTTTCAGGGTGTGACTTTTCCAGCTATCCAATATATGATCTCCAAGTGGTCGCCGCCGGAAGAGAGAAGTCGTTTCTCCATGATATTTTCAGGTATACTTTCTTACACCTTTCCCCAGTTTTAGAAACAGACATATCTACTAGTGACCCCTGTCCCATTATAAGAGATTGATGTTACAAAAACAAACATCATTAAATGTAACAATTATAGGCTATACTCTCAACTTCTTTTGCTTCAGTTCACCACGTTATAGAGCAGTAGAAGTGCTCAGTTAGTTTTTTTTTAATATTACTGCCGATCGATCGAGATTTGAAATTAGTAAGGAATCCTGATTTGAATTCTGGTCAACGAAAACGCTATTTTTGATCGAAAAGAACATTACATAATTTTCAGTTGTGCTCGACTCAATATAATCTAAATATTTCCATAAACTAAATAAATGTGGTAGATTTCTTAGGAAGAAACCTTCCTAAGAGCCAAAATAATGATCAATAACCAACTAATTGAACAAGTCTCTAGCTATCTTCAATCTTACACATCCTCTGAAGAGGGAAAATATTTCTTTAAATAAGTTCCAAATCATATGTGGCAGCATAAGAACATTAAAAAATAAAACCCATAAGGACAACGAGCTCAGATTCTATAATGCTATCGGTATCCCTACGCTGCTTTATGCAAGTGGATAATGAGAGACAAAGAGGGAGAGAGAGAGAGAGAGAGAGAGAGAGAGAGAGAGGGGGGGTAAAAGACGCTTACAAACAGCAAAAATGAACTTTCTAAGGTTTAAGAAAGGGTTTTCTAAATGACATGGATTTAGAAATGAAGCGATTGTACAATGTCTGAAAATATGTAAACTAAACGATAAAATAGGCCTACATGAAAAAATGGAAAGACCATCAGACCATCACAGTGAAAGGAGACTAACAAAAGCAGCGAGCAGATACAAACCAGTTGCAGTTAGGCGAGGAAACTAGTGAAAGATGGGAATAAATTCTACAATCCTATGAAACCAGAACGGGTCACTAAGACCTAATTCTCTTTGGGGAGAAGCAGCAGAAGAAACAGATAAGTTCCTGATGTGTGTCTGTATTTGCGAGTAGAATGTGTCAGGTCCATAAGAAGGAGTAGTGTAAGCGACGCGGTTCTCGGACGCGGTTGTGGTTGTGTGTATGGGGGTTGGGGGATGGGGGGAGCGATGAGGATGTTTCTGTAGGAGTGTGATAGCGTCCGAAAAGATCTGCTGCGGAAAAGACGTGGCACGAAAGATGTCATTTGGTGCTGGAAGGCTTCATTACGGAGTATCTATGGATTCCTGGTAGACTTTCCAGTTTTTGTGGGAGTTAGGTTAGATAACCTTTGGACAGAGACTGGGATGGGAAGAATGGGGAAGAGACAGGGTGCAGGGGATAGAATGGAGAACGAATAGGTGATTACTTCCATTTCGGTCGAGGACGCTGCATTGAGGCATCAAGTGTTGGAAGAAGATAATATGACTTCTAGGATAGTGCATATTTCTAGATAGTTGTGCTGGGGGATTGGGACAATGTCACCTTGGACGAAGTCTGTTAACTGACATCATTGGTGTTCGCAGGAGATCTGCTGCGGATGTTAAGGTCAGTGGAATAACATATACAGGGTGTTACAAAAAGGTACGGCCAAACTTTCAGGAAACATTCCTCACACACAAATAAAGAAAAGATTTTATGTGGACATGTGTCCGGAAACGCTTAATTTCCATGTTAGAGCTCATTTTAGTTTCGCCAGTATGTACTGTACTTCCTCGATTCACCACCAGTTGGCCCAATTGAAGTAAGGCAATGTTTACTTCGGTACTTGTGTTGACATACGACTCATTGCTCTACACCCTGTATATGTTATTCCACTGACCTTAACATCCGCAGCAGATCTCCTGCGAACACCAATGATGTCAGTTAACAGACTCCGTCCAAGGTGACATTGTCCCAATCCCCCAGCACAACTATCTAGAAATATGCACTATCCTAGAAGTCATATTATCTTCTTCCAACACTTGATGCCTCAATGCAGCGTCCTCGACCGAAATGGAAGTAATCACCTATCCGTTCTCCATTCTATCCCCTGCACCCTGTCTGTTCCCCATTCTTCCCATCCCAGTCTCTGTCCAAAGGTTATCTAATATAACTCCCACAAAAACTGGAAAGTCTACCAGGAATCCACAGATACTCCGTAATGAAGCCTTCCAGCACCAAATGACATCTTTCGTGCCACGTCTTTTCTGCAGCAGATCTTTGCGGACGCTATCACACTCCTACAGAAACATCCTCATCGCTCCCCCCATCCCCCAATCCCCATACACACAACCACAACCGCGTCCGAGAACCGCGTCGCTTACACTACTCCTTCTTATGGACCTGACACATTCTACTCGCAAATACAGATACACATCAGGAACTTACCTGTTTCTTCTGCTGCTTCTCCCCAAAGAGAATTAGGTCTTAGTGACCCGTTCTGGTTTCATAGGATTGTAGCACATCGGTACGTAGCATCTTGATTGGACCCATTGTTCTTCCACCTACGCTCAATGGAGCACGTTATCATGATTTCATACGGGATACTATACCTGTGCTGCTAGAACATGTGCCTTTACAAGTACGACATAACATGTGGTTCATGCACGATGGAGCTCCTGCACATTTCAGTCGAAGTGTTCGTACGCTTCTCAACAACAGATTCGGTGACCGAGGGATTGGTAGAGGCGGACCAATTCCATGGCCTCCACGCTCTCCTGACCGCAACCCTTTTGACTTTCATTTATGGGGGCATTTGAAAGCTCTTGCCTACGCAACCCCGGTACCAAATGTAGAGACTCTTCATGCTCGTATTGTGGACGGCTGTGATACAATACGCCATTCTCCAGGGCTGCATCAGCGCATCAGGGATTCCATGCGACGGAGGGTGGATGCCCGTATCCTCGCTAGCGGAGGACATATTGAACATTTCCTGTAACAAAGTGTTTGAAGTCACGCTGGTACGTTCTGTTGCTGTGTGTTTCCATTCCATGATTAATGTGATTTGAAGAGAAGTAATAAAGTGAGCTCTACCATGGAAAGTAAGCGTTTCCGGAAGCATGTCCACATAACATATTTTCTTTCTTTGTGTGTGAGGAATGTTTCCTGAAAGTTTGGACGTTCCTTTTTGTAACACCCTGTATAGAAAAGGTATGAACGTTGTGGGTGAGCAAGTCATAGGGGATGAGATGATTAGGTCAGATGTAGCAGGTGAGCAAGCTAACAGTTAAGATTATGAAGAAGAAAAGGAGGATTAGGTGTTCGGTGGGAGCATTGTATAAGGGTTCTGGCCAAATAGGAATATTCTTTTTCTGGCCGATTGCAACTCAACCCCTGGTCAGGGAAGGGAATTATCTATGTGGTGGAGGATACAGGGTTGAAGAAAGGTCTGATTTGAAAGCAAGGGAAGGATTTTGTATTTGTGTGGGATATGCATAAAGAAGCCACGGCCTTGCCACAGTGGTAACACCTGTTCCCGTCAGATTGCGAAAGTTATGCTCTGTCGGACTGGGCTAGCACTTGGATGGGAGACCATCCGGTCCGTCGAGCGCTGTTGGCAAGCGGGGTGCACTCAGCCCTTGTGAGGCAAACTTGATTGAAAAGTAGCGGCTCTGGTCTCGTAAAGTGGCATACGCTCGGAGAGTTGTGTGCTGACCACATGCCCGTCCATATTCTCATTCAGTGGTGCCTGTGCGCTGAGGATGACATGGCGGCCGGTCAGTTCCGTTGGGCCTTCCAAAGCCTGTTCGGACGGAGTTTAGTTTAGTTTATGCATAAGGAAGACTTTACTTATTGGAAGGGAATGGATGTTGTGGAATATGATGTTGTAGTGCTACCGCACAGCAGTAAGAAATCGAGTCTTTTGTGTGGGTGAGAACTAGAGAGGATTTACAGTAGGGCGTCGGTAGGGATGAAGACGAAGTGGCTATGTGAGAAAATAACTTGGGTGTTCATATGGATGATGGAATAGGCAGTAAGGGAGATTTGTTGGCGAGAGTGTCGCTTTTGAAATTGATGGATACTTTGGAGGATGATCATAATGAATGTTAGGAATTCTTCAGCAGGGAATTTTCAGGATTCATGGAGTTATCAATAGGGCAGATTGCAACAGTGAGTCCAGTATTGGTAGGTTGGGGCTTGGCTTTGCATTTCATGGGATAGGTGGGTTGGGAGTTGTTGCTGGTAGGAGGACAAGGGTTAAGAAAATGAGTAGCCTTACGATCTGGACAACTGAGTGTGTTTTTACATTCGACCTTGAGGTGATCGCTGCAAAAGAGACACTTTTGTGGTTGCGGATGGGATCTAGAAGGTTAGATTTTATTTTGACAGTGTTATATCAGGGCTTCCTCTTTAAATAGATGACATGTGGTGGAGGCAGATTGAGTGAAAACATGAGTTAAGGGGGTCAAGGTCATTATTGATCTGGAGGATGTTTCAGACCTCTAAATCAGGATAGAATTACTCTTCCTCGTTTGTGACTACTACAATGAGGGTGCAAGAATGGTGAGGGATTGATGTTGTGGTGGGAGGTGTTAAGGAGGCTTTGGGAGCAAAGGTTATGTAGTGATTTTAGAGAGTAGGTTCGTATAAAAGTTAGTTTAGAGACTTCAGTAAGATTTAGTACTTTCCTGGGATGCTTTGTTGGATTTGTAGGTTTGAGAGGTATTTTATGATTTCGAGGGCGACGGATTTGGGTAACAGAAATTGTGGTTCTGGGTTTCAGAGGATGAAGATGTGAAAGGTAAGTGGAGAGAGGGGATGTTTTGTCCATGTATACAGTGTTGTCCAGTTGAGTCTCAGGTTTCTTGGGTGTGGGACTTGGAGCATCATCCGTATTTCGGCATTTTGGTGCTTTTTAGTGGCTGTTGGATGGAAGGATGGATGTGGGATGGGGGTGGCGTAATATTGCGTTGTTTAGCCTAACTGTGGTTTATGCTGAACCTTCGGCATGACTTGCATTGGTTGGTACCATGTGGCTTGTGGAAGGGATGTTCGTGACATCACCTGCTGCTGCTGTTGCTCAGCAGGTTGTTCTGGATGTGGAAATCGCAGAAGTGTTGGCTGGTGAATCTTGGCTGAAAGAGAAATTGTAAAGACGTGTGGGAAGAGAGAGAGATTTATGTGTGTTGGTAATGATGGTGGAGCATATTGTAAGTAAAGCAGGACAAACTTAGGGTGATGCATGAAATAATGTGTTCCACGTGATGGCAGTGAGAATAGGAGATGGGGAAGTATAGGTGACTGACGTGGTTGACTGATCCATGGTGGCGAATGGCAACGAGCGGCATTGAGTGGTGTGTAAGCAGCAACCAAAGTGGTGCCTAGGGTGATGGTGATGTAGAATGGTCGATGTGGATGACGAGTCAGTGGTTGGGGACAAAACGACTTCGAGGTTGGCAGGAATGACAGCAGTAATGTCAGGGGTGAAGGTGGTGGCAGAGGCGGAGCCAGAGGCAGCGGAGATGACTATAGTGGTAGAAGTCAGCAGGAGGGCGGCTATGCTGACGACACCAAGGCGAAAGCGGTAACCCCAGTGGATTCTTCGACGACCACGAGAACAACACATGCAGAAAAATGAAGACAGTATAGACCAGACATTGTATATGATACGTACTACTGATCTATTTGTCCATCATAGGAGAGGACTCCTATCTGTCTGAACCGTACAGGAGATGGGAGAAGTGCAGCTGTCAAATTAGTACCAGTAAGTAGGGCGTGCCCTAGCCACTGTAGTCAATAGCCGCTGGGGATAAGGGATTCCAGCTCTTGGATAGGCATGGAAGACATTAAAATCGCAAAACAAATAAAAAACACAAGAACTGTCTCAAGATTAGATAAGAACAGAAAATAATGTGTAGCTATTAAAACAATGGATTACCCAAGAAATGTATTTTATTTTTTAAATGACGAAACCTAACGAGGACAGCACCCTTATATTAAAATCGTTGTTAATCACCAATGGTCATACGTCTTGGCTGAGGCGCCAACTTCCTGCAGGTTTGCATAGCAGAGACAATGCCAGAGCACAGCAAGCCGTAGGGAAGGTAAGGTATTTGTGCTGGCAGTCTTCCATGGGGAACCCATTCACGGAATGGAGCTTCCTGTCTATCAGCACACTAGTGATATTAAAACACTAACTTTAAAATAGGTCATCGAAACTAGTAAAACAACCATTCCGATCGAACTCGTATTGCTCTTTATTACTTTATATTTATATTGGGATTATCAAGAAAATGTGCATCTTTGTCTCAATAATTTTATAAGTATCATAATAACGTTAGTCCATTTTCTGTTTGTTTCTTCAAATTGCATCTGCTTGCAAACAAGTGCAGCAGTGAGACTCCTACTGGCTTTATACACCAAAAGTCATGCTTTAACCAGCCTGTTAGTACTGACGAGATGTACCTATTAATGATGTTGTTATGATTAACACGTACCAGTATAAGCATGGTATATCCTTCACTATATAAGTGCTATAATATTTCTTTATAGAACATGTATTTTTTAAAAAAATATTGCAGGGGATTTACATGTGAAGTGAAAGGTATTTTTTCTGTTTGTTTACATAGACACGGGAATTGTTATTAATCAACCGAAAGTGGTCATCATGTAGTTGTAATTATATTATATTGCGATCGAGACCATTAACATTTATAATAAATAATACAGATTGCTATGTCTCCGTCATTTGACAATGTCAGGTGTTACACTGTCGAGTGTTCTGAAACTAGTGCTGCATATGTACTACTGACTGTGGTTTTACAGGGACTTGGTGCTGACTTTGATTTTGTAGTAGGTTTGTTGTTGCTTGTGACTGGTTGATGAGCGGCGGTATGCGAGTTTCTGTGTGTCTGCGGCAGGCAGCTACCTCGGCTTGAGTATTTGCCTGCCTGTGTCCGGCCTGTTGTGCGACTCTAACCTGGCCGGCGGCTGGCCGCTAGTCTTCTACGTGTTCGGCGCCATCACCGTGCTATGGTACGTGCCGTGGCTCGTGCTGGTCTACGAATCGCCCGCAGACCATCCATGGATCTCTGAAGAGGAGCGCCGCTACATCGAGGCCTCCGTCGGCGCGGACAAGCTGCAGGTCGGTCTTGCATTCTGGCCACATCTACACTACATGTACGACACACTCTTACATCAGGACGTGTATTGATTATTAAATTAGACTGGAAAAGATTGTCGTGTAACACATCTCTTTCATCGACATTAATGTCATTAAGACCTTGACGGCTTCGTCGTAAGGAACTGGAAAAATGAACAGCCTTCCCCTTCCCCTTCCACTTCCCCCACCCCACAATCTAGCTGTACATACTCTAATCAGCCAGAACATTATGACCACTGATCTACTATCGATGTAAACCCGTCCAGGCGATAGCAGCGCCATCTGCTGAGGTTTGACTGTTAATCAGACACAGGCACAGTGCATGTATTTTAACAGTGAGCATGCTGTCCATGTGTAGAACGGCGAAGGCGCGCGACCTGTCTGAGTCTGACCGAGGGCAGACTGTGATGGCCCAGAAGCTCGGCAGGAGCACTTCGGAAGCAGAACGATTTTTTGTGTGTTCTACAAGTACTGTAATGACTGTCTTCAACCCGTAGGAAAGCCAAACCACATCCAGGTGTCCTTGTGTTGGGCAGCCACCCCTCATTACAGATATAAGAAATCGTAGGCTGGGCAGGCTGGTAAAACAGGACAGACGTCGTACTGTGGTAGAACTAACAGCAGACTTCCTTGCTGGTCAATGTACAAGTGTGTCTGAATACAGAGTGAACCGAACACTCCTAACGATGGGCCTCCGCAGCTGACGACCCATGTATGTGCCAATGTTAACATCACGACATCGGCAACTGCGATTGGAATGGACACGTGACCATCCACACTGTACGTCGGCGCAGTGGCTGAGCGTTGCATGGTCTGATGAATTCCTATATCTTCTTCATCATGTCGATGGACGGGCGCAAATCTGTCGTCATCCAGGGCAACAGCTCCTCGACACTGCAGGACGGAGACAAGCTGGCGGCGGCTCCATTATTCGCTGGGGGACATTCACATGGGCATCAATGGGTCCAGTGGAGCTCTTGCGAGGCACCAAGGCGGCCAAGGTGTACCATACACTGACTGCAGACCACGTACACTCCTTCATGTCGATCGTGTTTCCATACGACCGTGGAAATTTTCAAAAATATAAGCACCAAATCACAAGGCCAGGAGTGTGATACGGTGCTTAGAGAAACACAGTGGCGATTTCCAATTGGTGTGCTGGTCGCCCAACTCGCCATATCAGGACCCGATCGAACACATCTGGGCTGCAATTGAACGTGGCGTCAGAGCTCATCCCCACCCTTCCAGGAATTTACAGGAATTAGGTGTCTTGTGAGTGCAGGTGTGGTGCCGACTCCCTCCAGCGACGTAACAAGACCTCCATTCTCCCATGCCTCGACGCGTCGCCGCTGTTAGCCGTGCCAAACGTGGAATATCGGTTTTTAGGTAGTTATTCATAGCTGATCAGTGTATATACTCTGAACACTAGGGGCGAGAATTGCATGACAGAATATTTAGTATTGCACCACATGTTATGGTTTCTTACCGATCCATTACCGCATAGGGTGCAACAAGAATGATTGCATGAACACGTACGTGTGCTCTGTAATTAGTCTAACCCTTTCAGTTAAGAGGTTGATTTAAAGTTGGATGTTCTCAATTAATAAAGGTAGGCCTTCTTGGGGAAATTGGCGCCAATCTTGAAGTCTGCCAGTGGTTGGTTTTCAGCATTTCCGTCACGTTTTTTTCCTGAGTCAGATAAACGTGTGACTATCCGTGCTACCAAAGGACTTTTGTAAGCAAGTTACTTTGTCGACTGACTGCATATTCCCAGCATCCAGTCAATGGACAGAAGTCTGCTACTTACTCAGCCTATCAGCCAATATGATGAACCCATTTCTTATCCACACAAAGCGTTGCACCTATGTATTTGACTTGACAGTAGCTGTGACTCATTGATCTTGTAACCATAGGATACTAATTTTCTGCCTTTCATGAAGCACACAGTTCCCCAATATTTGCACAGTTCTGGATTCTTAGGTCTGCCTGGATATTTGCACAATTTTTTTTTTCAAATGTCTTCTGAAAAAAGTCACAGATTAGTATTAATATTGTCTGCCAGCTCATAAATATACATAACAAACGGTAAGTGTTGAAATACATTTCTCTGGCGCACGCCTAATGTTACACCTATTTGTGTAGACAGTCTTGAGCATGTTATTTTAAATTATGGGCCATCACAGGCAAATTTCCACATTTTGACTGAAATGATCCGCATTAGCTGTAAAATGCCTTTATTAAAAATTATCTCCGGTTTTGCCTCCATTTAAGACACATGCTCAGGTGATAGAGATTCTTTTTGACAAGTGATGGCCAGAAGCTAATTGCCGTAGACCCATTCCTCATCATTCACGTCAAGGTAGAAACACATAGCGCTGTAAAAGCGGCAGTCCGTAGTTAAACTGAAGGTGATAACAGAATCGAGCCACGAGCAGGAAGGTGGTTGGGCGTCAGCAGACAGAGCAGTACTACTATCACTTGTTTAAAAGAATCTCTATCACCCGATGATGAGTCTTATATTGACGTGAAACGGTTTGTGACTTTTAATAAAAGTATTTTAGAGCCAGTGCGGATCATTGCATTCAAAATATTTCAGTAATCTCTCTAGCAAAGGCAAGAGGCTGCGTCCTCCCTGTCCAAAAATACTCAGTCCTGTAACAAACTTGGTCTGATAACCACATGATTGCACTTATCTTAATAAACACTGGTGTGCTACCGAATCAAACGTTTTCCGGAAGTCAAGAAGAACACCATCCACCTGGTTACCTTTATCCATGGCTTTCAGGATTTCATGTCAGTTTCGTGTGACTGTTATTCTAGGAATCGATAATGATTTGCATAGAGGAGATCATTTTCTTTGAGATACCGTACCTCAGTAGGTTTCAGCTCAGAACATTTTCTAAGATTTAAGAACAGACGGACGTCACTGAGATTGGATGGTAGTTCTGTGAATAACTTCGGCTACCCTTTTAGAGATGTGTGACCGTTGTTTTCTTCCAACCAATGGGCACTTTTATTCTTGGTTGTCATATCTACGGTATATTACAGTGAAACTGGGAGCTAGCACAGCTGCGTATTCTGCATATAATCTGACAGGCCCTAGACCCTAGTTTAATTTTAGGGATTTTAACTGTGTTTCAGCGGCACTGGCACTATTCCAAATCGGTCATCTTTGCAGTGGTGCTAGAATTAAACTAAGACGTTAACACCGTATCTTTTTTTTGTAAAGAAACAATAATTCATAAGAGATTTCATCTCTTGCTTAGCTGCCCTCAATCTCGGTTGCTGTGTCATCTCTGAGTTATTGGACGTTAAAATTAGTGCCACTCATAGCCTTTACAAGTGGCCATAATTTCTTACGTTTTTGTAAGAGACACTTCTGTAACATTCCGCTACTGTAGTCGTTGAAGGCTTCATGCACTGCCAAACGCGTTTCGTCGGCATGGAAGTCTATAAACGTATCCCTTGATTTACACCTTTTACGCAGTAGTCCCTGTTTCTTTGTCATGCCCAACAGACAGACGCATGAATTCGACACCACCTGAAAGAAAACTAAAACACATAACGGATACTGACTAAATTATTCGTTTTACCTCTTCTTCGCCCCCCTTCCATATTAGTAACTAAGTGGGATTACTTAATGTAGACTTTGTGGGTTTCCTTTGAAGTGAAATAGGAATTTCATTACATGAATTTAGTGTGACCTCTATCGGCACTATTACGGTCTCTGACACATGTTTCTACGTAGACAATAACGTTTTTACTGAAGGTGCAGGCGCTGAGTAAACCGTTATTAGATTTTATCCTCATGAATGTTCACACAGGTTTAGCCACAACCGAATTCTCTAGGTAAACACCTCCATCTTTCACTATTTATTCAAACCTAAGTTCATTTGCTTTATAAAATACATTAGTGTGTATTGTGTATTGAACCTGGGAACTAGAAACGACGGAGGGGCTTCGTCCCCGTCGTAGCCCTCAGTAGTTCACAACCCTACAACAGGGACCGGAGTCCACTCACCCCGCCGACGCCCCACACCGAATCCAGGGTTATTTTGCGGTTCGGTCCGCAATTCCAGACGAGTGTAACCCCAGTGTTTGCCTGGTAGAGTAATTATGGTGTACGCGAACGTGGAGACAGCGTTTGGGCAGCAATCACCGACAGCGCTGGAAGCCAACCTTATTCTTCCAAGCATGGCGACGTTATCCACTTATTCCATACTGCTCCAACTTATTCGAAAAACAAACAACAACATAGACTGAATCTTACAAGAGACTGTGTCATTTACGCATGGCCTCATCAGAAAGTTCGAAAACAGTGGAAGTAAGAAAATCTGTCTTCTGCGTTTTTTTATCTCCTGTTTAAAAACTTAGTGTACTCATGTGGCTCTTTCTGGAAATGGACCGCACTTGAAAGACAGATTGCACAGATTGATTATAGCGCAAACCCATGGTGCACTTATAGACTTAGGTTTTATTGATATTGCTTCATTGTTATGTCAGTTTCATTCATCGATAGTTTAATAATTTTGTCATGCACAAATTTCTGATAACAGCACGAATCGTTGGTGCACTTACCGACGTAATTGATACTGATATTGCTTCATTGCTATAAGAATCTTTATTCATTGATAGTTAATAACTCGATCAATCTTATTATCACTTGTTTCTTTCAACAAGTAGTTTTCGGGAAATAATTTCCGTCCATTCATCATTTGAAAACAGTTACACCTGAGTGGGCGTGTTGCATGTGTTTCAGGGCCAGCGGAAGAGGCCACCAGTGCCGTGGTGCTCCATTTTCAAGTGCCCCGGAGTGTGGGCGTGCGCCATGATGCACGTGGGCATCGGTTGGAACTTCTTCGGCCAGATCACCTACCTGCCCACCTACATGGCGGCCATCCTCAGGTTCCCCATCCGCAGCGTAAGTATATCTACCAAACTCATCTAAATTCCACTCCAAATTCCGTACCTATGACATGTTTACGTATTCCTTGCGTGTCTGTTCTCTTGTTGGTACGGGAATAGGATAGTATGTCACCGGAAATTATCATGGCTATACTTAATTCCTAACTGAACCTTTTCTCCACACATTGTCGTGTACCCGTTATTCAGGAAATTAGCCCTGCAACTTTAACGATACACGCATGGTGTCTTCACATGTTACTGAACTGTTGCAGGTTGTAAGCTACCGATTATTGCCACCGTGGTAATTTATAAGCAAACCCCGCGACCTGCTCACTTGGAGATGATATTTGATAAAGAGACAGCGGAGGGTGCAACCATGGTCCAAAATGGGACAAATTCTGTGTTGAAGCTATTCTGAAAATACGTTGTACAAACCATGACATGTATCATTGAGCTCTGCTGTCAGTCTTACGACCGACAACTGGTCACCAAAAGCGGATAGCCGACGGCCTTGAGAATTTGGCAGGCATCAAAGAACACATAACTGAGGCGGCCGAGGGTTGAATTTACAATAAATATTACAAAATAAAAATGGAGGGTAGTGGTATGATCAAAGAGCTCAAACTTCGCGGCGTGGCTATAAGACCTGCGGCGGCGCCGGCTATAATCTAGTTATTATAGAACATAGGGAACTGCTACATTGCTGATCACGAGCTAAGAAGGATCAGTCCACAGGTCCCTCTTCGTCACGGTACAAAAACCTATATTTATTAATAAGGATCCTCAGCTATTTTCACGTGTGTAGTTACAAGTAGATGCAGTCAAACCACCGTTCTTCCCACTGCATGTAGGACCTTATCGGGTCTTGGAGCGTAAGACTCGTAATTTTATCATACAGCAGCAGAACAAGACCACGACAGTATCTACAGAGAGGCTAAAGCCAACGTATGTGAAACATGAAGAGGACGCAATGCCGCCTACAGCACACTCAACCGCCGACAACCACAGTGAAGGAAAGGCGTTAACACCCGAAGGTACAATAAAAAGGCAGCGACAGAGATTAGAACGACGACCGGGCTTTACAGACGGGTTTTCTCCCAAGCTGTCCGTCAACTTTATCCTATGTTTCCAGAGGTACCAGGGAACCAGGTTTCCAAGAGAAGATTTATATGGTCGGGAAGAGGAAATAGCAGCAAAGTTCACAATGGTAACTGCGTTCCCCACATTCAAAACGTTGGCGGAGAAGGGGGGGGGGGGGGGGCGAGGGTCACTGTGACGCA
The DNA here is from genome assembly GCF_023864345.2 of Schistocerca serialis cubense. Lineage (NCBI taxonomy): Eukaryota > Metazoa > Arthropoda > Insecta > Orthoptera > Acrididae > Schistocerca > Schistocerca serialis. The sequence continues at coordinate 350,664,856 of NC_064641.1, read as the reverse complement.
TTACTACAGGGATGTGTGGATGTTCGAGAGTCGACAACAGTTCAGAGATGGTATTAAGGTGGTCAAGGAGTGCTTCCCTTTGTTCTTTGTATTGACTAGTCAAGAGTTTGATTTTGCTTTTCAAGAGAACATGAATGAACAGTTTTTGTTCAATACGAACTAATAATGCAGTTATTATAGAATATGGAGAACTGCTACAATCCCACCTACCCCCACAAGTGTTCTGTTGTCTGACCTTTCACTCCGCATGTGTAGCGTTGAAGAAACACCAACTAAATACATACAAAGCAAAGGCCGCATAACTCAAGCTTTGAAGCTGCATCTGTAAGTTCGTAAAATATCTGGCGTTCGGGATTCTAAGGAACTTGCTTGAAAATGTTTTAAAGTTTAACTAAACAGGCTTTATTGCTTCAAAATATGTTGTAAATGGCTATCAAGCTCCCTACTTACATTCAAATTAATACCGATGGAAATTAAGAACAGTTTCTATTAAAAGTTCTCCACGAAAGCAGCCAGAAGTTCGCGATTTCGATCCGAACGATTTTAACATTCTATACAGTCAATGACCCGCAGCTATTCGCGAGTTGCTGCATCAAATCGTTCAGTGGACGTCTTGAAAAGAAATACTCCCCAAAATATCCCGAAATATACACGGAACAAGTCATGCAGAGTTTCAAGTACGACAAGGAAATTCACACGCTGCTAACTTCCAAACTTTCACAATAATGTATACTAGTTTTCTTCTGAAAACCAATTTAATCGTAAAGATCGCTACGTAAGCACAATCACTAGACTACTACTTTTGACGTCCTCAGATCCATGAAATAAGGAGTGGTAACTACATCATACAGTGCTTACATCAGTCTTTTACATGAGGACTATATAATACGCATAAAACAGTCGCTGCTGTTTTGCATACTGTATAGTCTTCATGTGACAGAGTGATGTAAGCATTGTATGATGTAGCACCACTACCCGATTTTATGGATATGAGGATCGCAACATACATATATTGACGAAACTAGTAATCCTGTAACTGTGTTTAAAACAACGGTCTTGACAAATAAATTGCTTTTCAGAAGAAGGCCACAATACAAAATTATAGATAACCTCATGCACTGACTGATTATGTTAGATAATAATTTCACTGTAATTTTCAAAACTAAAGGCGCTTTATAAATATCATAAAACAATTGAAAAAGTACAAGATGTTGTTCGTCTTAATTGAAATATGAAGCAGCTTTTCCACAAGCATCTGCACAATAAGACTGTTCCTGAGCGAATCCTATATACACAGAACTGTACCATAAAGCACTGCACACAGCGCAGGAAATGATTAGGCCCTATTGGCTGATGATTTAGACAGCCAATCAGAACAGCTGCAGCCGTCAAATGCGGTAATTCCTATGTCATCCAATAGAAAACTGAAGTAAATTTATGAAAAAAATTCTGAATTTACGGAGCCAAAGTTAATTTAAATAAAATAAGATAATAATTATTTCCAGAAATTGTAACCTCCCCCTCACTTACCGACCTTAATGACAGTGAAAAATTAAACCGCGTGTAGCTAATGGAAATGTGGGAAAAGCAATCGTCACCGAAGTTCATCTGCCGGTAAAGAGAGAGGAAAGGGTTACATCTAAATGAAAGGAAAAATGCAAATGAAACTGGTGGAAATTAATTTTGAAAAAGGGCAAAGTTAATAAAGAAAGTAAATGTGCGGCCGTTACGTTAACAATTAACCAGCGGTAATTAGATATTTAAGATTTGGGGAAAATTACGGTCGCCAGTCCTATGGACAATTACTATAATAACTGAAAAAGAAAGGTTATTGCACATATAATTAGCACTAAAAGCGTGGCAACTGAAGGTTGACACGTGTTGTGTGAAAACTGAAAGTTTGTCAGAAGTAATAAATTTCGCTACACTCTGACTTAATTTAGCAAAATAATTAATAAAACCGGAAAATTGAAAGTTAATTTAGTGACTGAAATTAATAGTGAGATTTGTTTCTGAAGCACTACGAAATTCAGTAAAATAAGGTTAGTCTTGGACTACCTCAACAATCATTTCAAAAGCTACTTGAATCTACGCAATTTAGAAAGAAGAGATTTAACTTTGAACTTGAATTAAATGATTCTGGACAATTAACAATAGTAACATTTAGTACGTACCAAGCTGAGCTGCAGTCACAGGTAAGCTAAAATACGGTAACAAAACTCGCACTCTTAATTTGTGCTTGTGTAATCTAAATATTGTAGCCAGCTATGAATACTTTAACTGAACTTTGAAATTAAAGCAGTGAAATGGAATGATATTACTTTAATGCTGGCGTTTGAATTTCAACGACACTCGGGTTCATTCCGGAAAAGGTAATGCAATTGGGACAATGAGCAACCAATATTCATGTTACGTTGCTGTAATTTAGTGAGAAAAATTTAACAGTTTGAAAAGCTGAGGTCTGCCATACAGTTCTAAAACTTTACGTGCTACCAGTCTTCCTTGTTGGTTGACTGAAGGTTTGAAGTCGTCGATCGAGGAGGTGGCGACAGTCACTCATTGTCGGTCGTCGCTGTTGCAGAAGCTGGATGTTGGCGCGCCTCCTTCTCGACACGGTCACCAGGCGAAACGGGCTCTTGATGTGCGCCAGATAATGCTTCCCGTCCGCGACACCGTGTCAGAAACTATCATAGCAAGTCGAGTGCAATTACAGGCTGCCCAACCCCGAAAGCGCGGCAACTCGCGGGAGCGTCACACAACACACCTGCTCCACCGCCGTACCCCAGCCAGACTCCCCTCTGCCCGCGCTCCACGCGACACGAGTTAACACTACCAAAGATCCTAAACACTTTGGTTCTCCACACGACCTATCGATGTATTCGTTCGATAGCATAGTTTTCCCTAGGCCAGACCCAGCGTATAAATACAAATAATATTCACAAAACAAACCAATTATACATCGACATAAATGCATATATATACAAATAGTAAAACAATTACAATATACAAAGACACAGAAATGTTATATCTTCAGGTAACAAAATAAGGAAAAAAAATTTGCAGTGCAATAGATGGAAATAGGAGGATATGCATTTCCGGCGCTACACGTGCCCCACATTGTCTGAGGATGTTCGTGAAACCTAAACAGACTCAGAAAATGTCTCAAAAAGGAAAAAAAAAAAACAGCGCAAATGCATATGCTCAATACATCAAGAAAATTTAGCATTAGGCTAACTAACCATAAACCAATTTTTAGACCATAATAATTGAGTGGAGACACTCCTAATCTTATTCCACTCTGTCATCTTACACAAAAGAAAACAGGTTGACAACATATTATAATTCATAGAAAATGGTTTAGCTATTCAAAAAATCAAAATTCCTAACAGTATCAAGAAATGGAATACTATTTAAAAAATTAATCAGAGTACATGGTCATAGAAAACAGGTATATCAAAATACGCAAATTAATAATTAATTACATAGAATACACATTTTTATATAACGTTTTCATAATTGATACTCTCGCCATGAGAGTGCACTTAACGCTAAACAAGAAAATAATATACAGCAGATCGACAAAAACATAAATATTGACAGCAGAATTCTTTCACATCAACTGTCCGGGAAGAAAAACAACTCCGCCTTCCGTACCCGCAAGTACAAAGAATGCCGACAGCGGCACAAGAGCCGACAGCGGCACAAGAGCCGACAGCGACTCAGCCACGCCAGTATTGTTGCGCCCGCCTGTGCGGCAGGCTTGATCCCACTCGCCCTTGTAACGGCACTTCCAGAACGTCCGTTTCACTGAATTCTTTCGGAAAAACTCACTCCCGAGTAATCTCAGGACTCCATTAACACTATCACAGTGGATAACTCAACACTGTCCATCATCATACGCATGTACTAGCCTGAAACTTAAAACAGCGTCTAAGTACATCGGCAATGACTAGTAAATCACATGTTTATGAAATCTCACAGATAGTTACAAAATCATATTTACATTCCTTAATCTACTGTGACTCAGCTGAAAACTTAAACTATTTTTCAATGGATTAAGAATCAGTTACCCTTAAATCATTTAATCAAAATTAATTACTTATTAATTACAACTTCTTTAATGACCTCTTGGTCAGGCAAAAGCATGGTAATCTAACAAATCCTTAAATCTTACACTCTATATTTACATACTGTACAAATTACCCATTCTGTGGTATTAATCAATCTTAGGTTGGTACAATTTCAAGTCTACAATGTTCCGTATACCTAATGGTTTTCCAGAGCTTGGATACTATAAGCAATAAGCATTTGTGCGAGGTATACCAATGACTTTATGTGGTCCATTATAAACAAACTTAAATTTAGAGATTTCATTGTCTATCTCGCTCGATTTCTCATGAGATTTTACAAGTACTAAGTCTTCGATTGCAAACTTAGCAAAACGCGCTTTAGCGTCATGACGACGTATGCGAGCATCGGCTTTTAGCTTCATTATTTCTCGCAAACGATCTTTTTTCACACCAATACTAATGTCAATCCGTGGAGGGAATTTGATTATCTCTTCCACTAGACTTTTACTTCTGTCATCTAACAGAATTTCCTCTGGAGAAAATCCCGTAGACTCATGTCTCAAGGTGTTCATAATTCTCTCAAATTCTGCTACATACACTCCTGGAAATTGAAATAAGAACACCGTGAATTCATTGTCCCAGGAAGGGGAAACTTTATTGACACATTCCTGGGGTCAGATACATCACATGATCACACTGACAGAACCACAGGCACATAGACACAGGCAACAGAGCATGCACAATGTCGGCACTAGTACAGTGTATATCCACCTTTCGCAGCAATGCAGGCTGCTATTCTCCCATGGAGACGATCGTAGAGATGCTGGATGTAGTCCTGTGGAACGGCTTGCCATACCATTTCCACCTGGCGCCTCAGTTGGACCAGCGTTCGTGCTGGACGTGCAGACCGCGTGAGACGACGCTTCATCCAGTCCCAAACATGCTCAATGGGGGACAGATCCGGAGATCTTGCTGGCCAGGGTAGTTGACTTACACCTTCTAGAGCACGTTGGGTGGCACGGGATACATGCGGACGTGCATTGTCCTGTTGGAACAGCAAGTTCCCTTGCCGGTCTAGGAATGGTAGAACGATGGGTTCGATGCCGGTTTGGATGTACCGTGCACTATTCAGTGCCCCTCGACGATCACCAGTGGTGTACGGCCAGTGTAGGAGATCGCTCCCCACACCATAATGCCGGGTGTTGGCCCGGTGTGCCTCGGTCGTATGCAGTCCTGATTGTGGCGCTCACCTGCACGGCGCCAAACACGCATACGACCATCATTGGCACCAAGGCAGAAGCGACTCTCATCGCTGAAGACGACACGTCTCCATTCGTCCCTCCATTCACGCCTGTCGCGACACCACTGGAGGCGGGCTGCACGATGTTGGGGCGTGAGCGGAAGACGGCCTAACGGTGTGCGGGACCGTAGCCCAGCTTCATGGAGACGGTTGCGAATGGTCCTCGCCGATACCCCAGGAGCAACAGTGTCCCTAATTTGCTGGGAAGTGGCGGTGCGGTCCCCTACGGCACTGCGTAGGATCCTACGGTCTTGGCGTGCATCCATGCGTCGCTGCGGTCCGGTCCCAGGTCGACGGGCACGTGCACCTTCCGCCGACCACTGGCGACAACATCGATGTACTGTGGAGACCTCACACCCCACGTGTTGAGCAATTCGGCGGTACGTCCACCCGGCCTCCCGCATGCCCACTATACGCCCTCGCTCAAAGTCCGTCAGCTGCACATACGGTTCACGTCCACGCTGTCGCGGCATGCTACCAGTGCTAAAGACTGCGATGGAGCTCCGTATGTCACGGTAAACTTGCTGACACTGACGGCGGCGGTGCACAAATGCTGCGCAGCTAGCGTCATTCGACGGCCAACACCGCGGTTCCTGGTGTGTCCGCTGTGCTGTGCGTGTGATCATTGCTTGTACAGCCCTCTCGCAGTGTCCGGAGCAAGTATGGTGGGTCTGATACACCGGTGTCAATGTGTTCTTTTTTCCATTTCCAGGAGTGTATTTGCCCCATGCCCTATGGTTGTGGTGGCAATAGGTACGGCAAAGTCGGCCTAGCTCGCGCATATACCTCTCAGCGGGATTTCGTTTGTCTGAAAACACACTCTTATTCCTCATTATTACTTCATACAGGCCTCTTCTTTGTTCGTGTGTTACGTTTGACACACCGTCTACAATACTTGCCAATTCACTATCTACATTATTGTCAATGCCGAGATTCCTCACATTACAGTAGTTCAAATTCATACCTACGTCAATACCATCTGGCCAGTTAACAATGTGTATAGGCTGGTATTGCCTATGCACACCGTCTCCTGCCTCGTCAAAACTAACTACTATTGTTTTATCTTGTGACGTACATGTCAAAGTTTTGCTTTCGCAATTAATCACTGCACGGTACTTTGATAGCCATTCTAACCCGATAATTACTTCCGTAGTTATGTCTGGCACGACGACAAACTCCTGTTCAAATCGTGCCCCACACATCTCGAAGTTGACAAAAATCTGTTTTGTGACCGGTTTACTGGCCTTCCCAGTAGCACCGATAATTTTCACTCCTGTTACTGGCATAACTACGATGCCAGGTCTGCCTTTCAGTAACTTAAATATTTTCCCAGATACAGCACTCAATTCTGCCCCGGTGTCAATCAACACATTTAGTTGTAGGTCGTGCATATTAACAGACACTACTATCTGTCTACACTTGTCTTCGACTGTTTCTTTATTTTCCCACAGTAAATCCTCGTCTATATCCAGGTCATTCCAGAACAAACCATGCGGCTTTGATCCTAAATCCGGCTTATCTGGCGGCTTTTTCAGCCTCTGTTCACATACAGTGTTAATTTCAACACGTTTGTCCTGAGGCTTAGTCCATAGCTTCGCCTCCAATACCGAAACCTTTTCCTGTGACTCGTCAACTAGTGAGTGTTGCTTTGCTATCAATTCACTAATTGTCACCATCGTTGATTCCTCTTTGGTCAGATTGATCTCATCTGCCAATCTACCTGGAGGAATGTGCCCAGTAGTATCTGCAATTACTTCCTCTGGATCTGCGCAACCCACACTGCTACCATCAGACCGCATAACGTCAGCTCTAACCTCATACACGCTGTAATCTACGTGCTTTTCTACCAATCGTGTCCGGCTATCACTAAAATTTTCGTAATCTTTCTCCTTAATACTCTCGCAATGTTTAAACTGGAGGTTTGCGTCGGATGGATCGGCTACTTCTACCACTATAACTTTCGCTAAAGTCTGCCGGTCAGGGCGAGAACTTCCCGTTACTACTTCAACATCTAACTCCTGCGGGACGAAACACGACGAATTTTACTCGTGCTTCCCATTAACATTAACTGTTTCTGGTAAAGTCTGCCGGTTAGTGCCAGAACTTTCTATCACTTCACAAACACTATCTTCCTGCGGGACGAGACGCAGCAAATCCTGCCCGCGCTCCCCATTAACACTTCTCCCGTACAGGCCCCTATAATCTCTTAGTTCGTCGTATAAGCGACCGAACTGCCTTAACCAGACCTCATCCCTCTATGCATCCCCTCGTTCGACGACGGATGTGTTATCCGACATCCGATCTTCTCTCAACACTTGCGAATCATTCTCAAACTCAATCTCCAGTTCCGCTGTGGGTGTTACAGCTGCCACTTTACAATCGATTTCCGGAACACTACTTAAATCGTTCTCACTGACAGTGAATGTATTTTCAACTGCCGTGTACAGCTGATCTACTACTTGTGGGCGCACTCCTTTCTCCTAACACTGGCACGCTCTCCCGCCGTTGATTATTCCATACGGAATTTTCATAGCGACGACACCCGGGTTTTCTCCTGTTATTGGGCCGCCAAAATTTCTCCACGCCCGGTCGGCCCCTCACCAGCGCGGCTAATAGTTTTCCCTGTCTCGTCCCAGCAGATCTGCTCCCCAGATGATGCTGAGGCGGCTTGTCACACCCCCTGGCGTTATTACTATTCCTTGAAGCCCGTATCACGTTAGTATGATACTGGTTTCCGTCATTCCTGCTATTATTTGCATTGTACTGATTGTTATTACGGTCCGAACCATTATTGTTATTGCTGTCATGGTTGCGGTGTGCATTATTCCTATGGTTATCGTTGTTGTGGTAGCCATTGTTGTTACCACGGCCTCTACCACTGTCGCGATTATTGCGCCAATTGTCCTCGTCCTCAACTAATTCCAGGAAATCATTGTTTGTCCTGTAATTGCTTCCTACGTAGCGTTTGTATCATCTGGAAGCTTCTTGTAGAGTTCCCAGACTATTTCGGATTCCGTGCAGCGATCACGCAAATATTCCAACTTGCGGATCCATCCCTCACGAAACTCCTTCATCGAGCCGCGCGAATTCGCATCGAAAGGCCTCGATACGACAAATTCGCGCCAGACACTTTGTTGTTTTTGCTCTGACCAGTATTCAGCCAGAAACAAATTTTTAAACTCGTCAAAAGTCAGGTTCGTGATGTTGAGGTTTTAGCCCCAACGCTTGGCATCACCAGCCAACACGTCAATAACCGCATTAATTTTTCTCTCATTAGTCCATAATCTGGGTAAAACTCTTTCACAATTTTTAATGAAATCCGTCGCGTGTATACCGCCTTTTTTCAAGGGGTCGAACCGCTCCTCTTTCGTCAACAATTCCGAACTATGTGCACAGATTGGCACATAGCTCTGTTTTTCGTCAAGTTTCTTTTCTAATACCGACACTCTCGTAATTACTTGGCAAGTGGTTGTCGCAAGCGTTTCTACTTCCCTTTTTTTTCTCTTCGCAGGTATTAGCCCGCTTCGTTACTTTAGTATCTACTTCGGATACTAAAGCCTTTAAAGTTTCCACCTTCTGTTGATCCTCTTTTTTCACTAATTGAATTTGTTCCGTCACCTTATTCTCGATGATCGGAGCAACTGCTTCTCCTACACTTTTCTCGATTCTGCTAATTTCGGAATTAAAACGAGTATTTATGCTCGCAATTTCCGCCTGAACGCCTATCATTTCCTGTTTAAGATGACCGATTTCGGTATTAATTACAACAATATCTTCTTTGATTTTATCAACTTTTGTGTTAACAACTCCAACATTGTTGTTAACAACATTAATAGCTTTGTTCTGATTCTCTAGCTTCAGCCAATTTTTTCAGACTGAGCTTCTTGCTTGGCAGCCTGAGCTTTAATTTCTGACGATTGACTCTTGAATTGGTTAATCAAAACATTCAATAAATCTGTTAAATTCCCGGAAACTACCGGTTTTACTTCCGTAGCGGCTTCCTCTTTAATTGTCCCCCGTATTCGTCATCAAGGGGTTCAGATTTCATTTTCACTTCCGATTCCGAAACATTTTCTAAAGTTTGGAATTCCATTTCTGCTCTTTGTTGCGTTTCGGTGGTCGCGTCTTTCATGCTAGCCGCCTGCCCCTGAACAATGGGTACTGCGGTGCGCGTATCCCACTGTTCGACCGATTGTTCCGTATCCAAGTCTACCAAATCTTGGTAATTGTTGCCTTCACTCATTTTCATAATTTTCAATATAAATGCCAAATCTCAAACCTAATTAGGATTCCTCACACTAATATTCTCGGTGACGTATCGACCATTTCGTAACCAGTACTTTGTTACGCGTTAATGCTGGCGTTTGAATTTCGACGACACTCGGGTTCATTCCGGAAAAGGAAGGGACCCTGCTTGGTAATGCAATTGGGACAATGAGGTACGTTGATGTAATTTAGTGAGAAAAATTTAACAGTTTGAAAAGCTGAGGTCTGCCATACAGTTCTAAAACTTTACGTGCTACCAGTCTTCCTTGTTGGTTGATTGAAGGTTTGAAGTCGTCGATCGAGGAAGTGGCGACAGTCACTCATTGTCGGCCGTCGCTGTTGCAGAAGCTGGATGTTGGCGCGCCTCCTTCTCGACACGGTCACCAGGCGAAAAGGGCTCTTGATGTGCGCCAGATAATGCTTCCCGTCCGCGACACCGTGTCAGAAACTATCATAGCAAGTCGAGTGCAATTACATGCTGCCCAACCCCGAAAGCGCGGCAACTCGTGGGAGCGTCACACAACACACCTGCTTCACCGCCGTACCCCAGCCAGACTCCCCTCTGCCCGCGCTCCACGCGACAGAGTTAACACTACCAAAGATCCTAAACACTTTGGTTCTCCACACGACCTATCGATGTATTCGTTCGATAGCATAGTTTTCCCTAGGCCAGACCCAGCGTATAAATACAAATAATATTCACAAAGCAGACCAATTACAGATCGACATAAATGCATATATATACAAATAGTAAAGCAATTACAATATAGGAAGACACAGAAATGTTATATCTTCAGGTAACAAAATAAGGGAAAAAAATTTGCAGGGCAATAGATGGAAATAGGAGGATATGCATTTCCGGCGCTACAAAATGAAATTCTAACCTATTTAACACGTAACATTTATTCTAGCTGCCTTGATACAAAAGCATGCACTCTGGACATACATCACATGATACATGACTGCACAAGGAGTTTCCCACGCGTACATTTTACATAGTTTTCAATGAAATGAAACAACTGCACTTTACGTATGTCCTCCACACACTCTCTGTCTCTCTGTATCCTGCACCCAACAACAGATAAATAAGAATTCCTAAAGTGGTTACTATAACGTCAGAAAGCTATTGTAACGAAAGCAAAGAAAAGAATAGAAAAATAAGTTCCATGAAATGAATCTTTGTAGTTATAGCTTCAACTGATATTATAAATGAATAAATTACAGCCTCTAGCTCAGTTAACTAACAACAGAAAATTTATTATATGTTTTACGTGAAATTCCATATCTCTTGAAGTACCAGAGACATTGAACTGACATTTTTACAGTGTGCTTGTAGTATCAATACATGTCTGTATGTGGAGTGTGAAGGATCGAATATTTGAATACTATTTCTTCGTGTTTACAGGAAGCATGCATAACTAAATCGTACGCACGGTAGCCCAGCTCACGCTGGCCCTGCGGTCAGTGATGGCCGTGCTGATGTGAAAAGAAAGAAAAAAAATCGTTATTTAAATCGTGGAACTGTTTTGAAAATATAAGTAGATGGAATTTTCTAGGAAGTTTGGCACACTAACTGATTCTCCGGAAAAAAGGCAGTTCAGCTGACTTCAAAAGGACGGACGTATAGGTACTCCAGGAAATTTAAGACTCTTTGAATATGTTCGACTTGGTCATGCACTAATATATACAGTGCCATGTTAGGATTACGGATTTATTATTGAACATTGTATTAAACTAAGAACTAGTTACGGAATTTATGTGGCTCATTACTGTATGTATTAAAAAAATATATAACGATGTTGTTTCTGAATTTTGGTGGAAGTGTTTAGTAGTTTGGTCGTGGAGTACTCCTTCTGCTGAATGGTTACGAAGTATTCTGTTGTGAATTGGATTTGAGTTTCATTAGAAATATTCTTAAAATAGGGCTGAGAGCAGTTTAGGCGAGTGGTATTTACTCGACGACAATGAGATTATCCTATGCCACAGGCGAATTTTTCGCATACTGTCACACACATCAAAAAAAATTTTGCATCACATCGGTTCCGAGAGTTCCAGAACCTGTACAGAAAATTGGAATACAGGTCAACATAAGCATCATTTCCACCCTTTTTACTGCTCATGAAAACCACATACTGCATGCTGTACCGCCACACATCGAGACCTTCAGAGGTGGTGGTCCAGATTGCTGTACACAATGGTACCTCTAATACCCAGTAGCACGTCGTCTTGCTTTGATGCATGCCTGTATTCGTCGTGGCATATTATCCACAAGTTCATCAAGGCACTGTTGGTCCAGAATGGCCCATTCTTCAACGTCGATTCGGCTTAGATCCCTCAGAGTGGTTAGTGGATCACGTCGTCCATAAACAGCCATATTCAATCTATCCCAGGCATGTTCGATAGGATTCATGTCTGGAGAACATATTGCCCACTCTAGTCGAGCGATGTCGTTATCCTGAAGGAAGTCATTCAAAAGATGTGCACGATGGTGGAGCGAATTGTCGTCCATGAAGACGAATGCCTCGCCAATATACTGCCGATAGGGTTGCACTATCGGTCGTAGGATGGCATTCACGTATCGTACAGCCGTTATAGCGCCATCCATGACCACCAGCGGCGTACGTCATCCCCACATAATGCCACCCCAAAACATCAGGGAACCTCCACCTTGCTGCAATCGCTAGACAGTGTGTCTAAGGCGTTCAACCTGACCTGGTTGCCTCCAAACACGTCTCCGACGATTGTCTGTTTGAAGGCATTTGCGATACTCATCGGTGAAAAGAACGTGTTGCCATTCCTGAGCGGTGCATTCGGAAAGTTGCTGGCCCATCTGTACCGCGCTGCATGGTGCCGTGGTTGCAAAGATGGACCTCGCCATGGACGTCGGGAGCGAAGTTGCGCATCATGTAGTCTAATGTGCACAGTTTGAGTAGTATCACGACATCCTGTAGCTGCACAAAACACATTACTCAATATGGTGCCGTTGCTGTCAGGGTTCCTCCGAGCCATAATTCGTAGGTAGAAGTCATCCACTGTAGTAGTAGACTCGAACTCGGGACTTTTACCTACCGAGTTCGAGTGACGGTCCGGCACACAGTTTTAATCTGTCAGGAAGTTTCATATCAGCACACACTCAGCTGCAGAGTGAAAATCTTATTCTGGAAACATCCCCCACGCTGTGGTTGAGCCATGTCTCCGCAATATCCTTTCTTTCAGGAGTGCTAGTCCTGCAAGGTTCGCAGGAGAGCTTCTGTGAAGTTTGGAAGGTAGGAGACGAGGTACTAATCAATATCTTGTTGAAATGTTCTAGATTCTCCGCTTCTGACGCAGACACCACTAACATGTCGTCTATGTAGACATAACAGAACTCGAGAGCTCTTGTGATTTCGTCAATAAGGCGTTGAAATGTCTGCCCCGCATTACACAGTCCGAAAAGCATTCTCACACACTCAAAAGATCGAAGGGCGTTGTTACAACCATCTTGTGCAAGTTTTCTAGTGCAACAGGAATTTGATAGTACGCTCGAACTAAGTCAAACGCAGAGAATATTTCCTACCGTGTATGTTGAAAGCGAAATTTTCTATGTGCGGCACCGGATACCGGTCAGAAGTGGTCCTTGCATTGAGTTGGCGGTAATCGCCGCATGAACGTCATCCATTATTCTTGTTTGGCACCACGTTTAAAGTGGCTGCCCAACTGCTACAGGAAGCTCGACAGATGTCTCGTGTCAGCATGCTACAGAATTCCTGCTTCACGACTTTTAATTTTTCCGGCGTTGGCCCCGAGGAGGTGCGTAGACTGATGGTCCTGGTGTGATAAGGGTATGGTGTTCTGTGGCGTGCTTCACTGGCGCCAGGATGTGCGATTATTTTGTTATCTCGGGGATCTTTCGTAACTTGCCCCAAAGATACAGTGTGCAGGGTTAATAATCAGGCTTTGCGTACGTAAACGATCAATATCTTGTTTAAATGTTCTAGATGTTCCGCTTCTGACGCAGACATCGCTAAAATGTCGTGGAGTATCTCTCGAAATCGTATTTACTGTCGTATGAGTGACGTAGCATACCTTTCCTCGGCTGCGCAATTAGTAGTAGAATCTATCAGTTGCTGATGTCGTAGGTTGGCGGCCAAGCCATAAAAAGATAATAAAGCTGCTCCCAGAATAGGATGCGACACATCTGCAACTGAAACTGCTATTGGGATCTGAGACGCAATCCGAGATTACGTACTAGTGTCACGCACCAATATGTACTGAAATTGGAGTCGTTGGCGGCGAATAGGTAGTAATCATCGTCGGAGCTGCGGCATTGTAGTCGGGGTTACGGGTACACTGACACTTCCACCCCTGTGGCTACCAAATAATTCACTTTTGCTTCACGGTCCGTCACGAAAAGGCGACGTCTGCTATTGTCAGGAGTAGCGGCTGCAGATATGCGCTCTGCGTCATGTCTCCACTGCACTGTGGCGTACATTTCCGGTCGTCGCGCCGAACTTCTTACGGTACCAGCAGATATTCGGCGTGGCACGCTTGCGGCTTCGCGACGATCGACTTCGTAGCCGACGACGAGTGCGTGTCGTTTGCATTGTAACGATTTGCGTAGCTAGTTCTACTAAGTGCGACTGCAACGATGAAAGAGTCACTGCGGGAACGTTGTCTTGTTGTGAAACTAATACAGGCACACTCGCAGTCGGATACATTTCCACTAAACCGCTGTCTGCGCTAGCTCTTTCAAATCACCGGCGCAAAGCGTTAAAATTTTCTGTGTATCGGACGGTAAGCGTGACAACCAGATGTTTCGCGGTATGGCGTCACTGACTGTAATACCCGCCAGCGTCCGCAGACGTCGTAAAAGCTGAGATGGGGTGCCATCGCAGAGTTCTTCCGCTCACAGAGGTTTTTCCATTCGCTTCGCCTCTATTTGGTGTAGGCGTGAAAATAAAGCGTTTACAATATCGCATAACGTTGGGTGTTTGGCGGTACAGCTAGGATGTCCTGCACTTCCGCAGCTAGATCTTCATTTAGTGCTGCGACTACGTAGCTACATTTGGTTTCATCTGACGATATCTTTGCTAGTACGAACTGGCTTTCCAGTTCCGCGAACCATAATACAGGGTTATGTAGTCAGAACGGTGGGGATTGTATCGCGATTCTGCTGATACCGCCGCTTGCAGCTTGCTGCTTGCTGGTTCTACATTTATTGCTGAGTCTGCTATTTCAAGCGTGAAACGCGACGTGGCTGGTGCAGAAGAAACGAGACTGTGTGTTGCGACGCGGTACGGCATGTCGGAGCCGGCGCGATTGCACGCTTCACGACGGTGGAGGGCTGGAATCTACGGAATAACTTGCCAGGATATCAAAGTCTTTAGTGGTCAGACAACACGCAGATAAGGCGACACTCGTTTTGCGCACTGCAGTAAGTAAGCCACAGCCGAGTATTGTATCTCCACAGAACATACCACGGATTGTTCTGCTAAGGAAATATTGGCCTCGACGAGATCCTTCTGAGATTTAGTAATTAAGGAATCTCAAGAAATCAGATTGGCGGAAAATCTTATTATTCGTTATGGCAGTTTTCAGCTGTATAAATCACAGGTCTTGCGTGGTCTTGCGGTAGCGTTCTCGCTTCCCGCGCTTGGGGTCCTGGGTGCGATTCCCGGCGGGGTCAGGGATTTTCCCTGCCTCGAGATGGCTGGGTGTTGTTGTGTCGTCTTCATCATCATCATCATCATTCATCCCTATTACGGTCGGAGGAAGGCAATGGCAAACCACCTCCGCTAGGACCTTGCCTAGTAGGCGGTGTGGGTCTCCGCATCGTCCATTACGATCCTCGGAATATGGGACCTCACCATCATCAAATCGCAGGAACCAGTGATTTCTTCCATATCGTCAGAAGAAAACATTTTATACTTAACGACATGACTAGCCACAGTCAATTTTATTAATTCGATATCTGAATCGTAAATCCACGAGCCCGCATTCCGACAGACAGTGCGCATGTGGTATGACCATTACGTGCCATAGACTGAGCAACATTCGAAGATGGCGCTACGCTAGATAGATATCGCTCATGTAGAAGCTGTCTTTGCGCGTGCATCTCCACGCCAATGTTTAGTATAAAGTTAGCAAAGCGAAATAATATTCTCCAGTGCAAAACATCTACCTCAAGATGTCTGAATGGTTGTCAGCCGTAATATTGTGACATGATGGCTATTTCAAGCGGCTGCAATCCGGAAACTACATGGAATACTCCCTCCTCAGGGAAAATGTCAAGAATCACATATGATAATGCCATGTTTAATATGTTAGGTTAGTCAGTTGTTGTGGTGACCGTTTAATGTTCTATAGTTTTTTGGTCCCTCATTGAACCATGGACCTTGCCAAGGTTGGATGATCCATATACTCAGATAACAGTACCGCTGGTGCAACCACAGCGGAGGAGGTCAAGCAAGTTTCAGTAGAAGAAGGAGGCAACCAGCTCTCTGTATGATTGACTGATCTGGCATTGTAACATTAACCAATATGGCCTCGCTATGCTGGTTCTGCGAACGAATGAAAGCAGGGTGAAACTACTTACAGACATATTTCCCAGGAGCATGCAGCTCTACTTTTTGTCTATTTGAACAAACGCTCTCTTCACTATTTCGCCTTTCAAAGCTACCCATTCGTCTTCTGTTGTATTCCTTTGCCCGATTTCTGTCAATCATTGTCTAATATTCCTCCTAAAACTCTCAGTAATCTTCGGTTCTTTCAGTCTGTCCAACTCCCATCTCCTTAATAGTCCCACACTTGGACCTCTACGTGGAGATCACTCCACAGTACGTCGTCATCAGGGACACCAAACCCGGCATTCTGCTGGTCGGAGCGAAATATGTTGGATCTCTTAATCAGCTAGGTAAGCCACACAGTTTAAAAAGGGCAGTTGAAGGGGTTGACGTTAGATATACTGGTAGCTAGTGAAGTGTCGCGCTAGGAAGAACAGGAATTCTGGTCAGGTGAGTAAAAGGTTATAAAAACAAAATCAGATAGGGGTATTGCAGGGACATATCTAGTGGCGGATAAGAAACTAGCACTGCAGATAAGCTACTATGAACAGTATAGTTAATGACTTATCATAGCCAAGATAAGCACCATGTCAGTACAAGTTTATGCAGGTGATGAAGAAATAAGGAATTGAAAGAATGTATGATATGATAAAAGAAGTTATTCAGATAGTTAAATGACAAGAAAATTTAATTGTGATGGAATTGGAATTTAAGCAGGAAAAAAGGAGAAAATGAGAACTATTACGGGAACATGGAGTGGCGGGAATGAATGAAAAAGGAAGCCATCTGGTAGAATTTTTCACGGAGCAGAATGTAATCCTCGCTAATACTTGGTTTAATAGTCATGAAAGATACATTTAAGCCACAGGTGGGTTTGACAAAAATTACAAAATGGTAAAA
Organism: Schistocerca serialis cubense; assembly: GCF_023864345.2. NCBI lineage: Eukaryota > Metazoa > Arthropoda > Insecta > Orthoptera > Acrididae > Schistocerca > Schistocerca serialis. The sequence goes on along the minus strand of NC_064641.1, from coordinate 350,647,778 downwards.
CAGTGATTTAGAAATCAGATCTTACACAGAAAAACGTTTCACTGGCAGATGCAGACTCTGATTATAATTTATTCGTTATCAGCTGTAGATTAAAACTGAAGACATTGCAAAACGATAGGAAACGAAGGAGATGTGAGCTGGTCAAACTGAAAGAACTGGAGGTAGTTGAGAGTTTCAGAAGTGACATTAGACGATGACTGACCGAAAGCGGGGAAAGGAATACCACAGAAGACGAATGGGTAACTGTGGAAGACGAAATAGTAAACAGACCAGTTGTTAAAATAGACAGAAAGACAATGTCCAGTATAAATCCTTCAATAACACACGAGAAATTGAATCTGATTGACGAAAGGAGAAAATATAAAAATGCAGGAAACAGAGCAGACCAAAATAGCATATAAGCGTCTAGAAAATTATATTGAAAGAAAGTGCAAAATGGCAAGGCAGAAACGGGTCGGACACGAGCTTCAGTGATGTAGAAGCATGCATAACTAGGAAAAATGTGGATGTCGTCTACAGAGATACTGGCGGAGAGAGAGGCGTCGTATAACTACCAAGCAGTCAGATGGAAAACCAATACTAAGGAAAGAATGGATAGGTGAAAGGGGGAGGTAGCATATAAAATTACTCTACAAGGGAAACGAGCTTGAAGGCAGTGTTATAAAAAGTGAAGAGGAAGTAGTAGAAAACGTGTTGTGAGATTTATTACTACGAGAAGAATTCGATAGAAAATGAAATTACCAAGCCGAAACAAGGCCCCAGGATTAGATGATATTCTCTCACAATTATTGAGATCCTTGGGAGAACCGGCCATGATAAAACTGTTCTACCTGGTGTGCAAAATACACGAAACAGGCGAAATAACGTCAGGCTTCAAAAACCATGTAATAATCCCAGTTGCAAAAAAGGCAGGTGCCATCAGTTGTGAATATTACCGAATCACCAGTATAATACATCAAGCTTGCAAAATACTGACAAGGATTATATGCCGAACAATAGAACAACTCGTAAAAGACGATCTCGTTTTTTTTCGGCTCCAAAAAATGTACTAAGACGCGAGGCAATATTGATTCTACGACTCAAAAAAGGCAATCCTATATTTAAAGCATCAGGTGATTTAGAGAAAGCTTTTGACAAAGTAGACTGGAATACACTCTCCAAAATTCTGAAGGTAGCAACGATGAAACACAGGGAGCGAAAGGTTATTTACTACTTGCACAGAAAGACACTACAGTCATAAGAGTCGAAAGACATGGAATGGAACCTGTGGTTGAGATGGAAGTGAGATACAGATATTCAATGTGTACATTGAGCAGTCAAAGAAACAAAGGACACATGTGAACAGGGAATTAAAAATCAAGTGAAACGAATAAAACATTGAGGTTTTCCAATACAGTTTTAACTGTGTCAGAGACAACAAGGACTTAGAAGAGATGATGAAACGAATGAACGTTGTCTTGAAAATAGGTTATGAGAAGAACACGAATAAAAACAAAACAAGGATAATGAATGTGTCCTAATTAAAATGGGTAGATGAGTTTTGTTATTTGGGCAGCATAATAACTGACTATGGCTGAAGTAGGCAGCCTATAAAATCAAACGAAAAGCATTTTTCAGCAGCAATAATTTGTTAATATCTAATGCAAATTTAACTGTTAGCATATATTTTCTGGAGGTATTAACCTGGACTGTTGTCTTGTACAGAACTGAAACGTGGACGGTAAGAATAGAAGCTTTAGAAATGTGGTGCTACAGAAGAATGCTGCAGATTAACTAATGAGTCAGCAGGAACATTTTCTTAAACTCAATCATGTATGACTGTGGGATGGTTGTGATCATTTGCGAGTATTTCGTGACTTTCACTATGGTCATAAGTTTTTATAAACCATATAGTGTCCAAATGTTCTACATCACTCTTGCAGAACGCAGCTCTGTCGGCACTGCCTTACGTGGTCGGCGGAGTGGCGAGTGTGTTATCCAGCATCATCCTGGACGTGATCATCAAGAGAGGCCTGGTGACGCCTCTCTCCGGCTACAAAATCTTCAACGGCCTCAGTGAGTACCTGTTGCTGGTCACACACAGACAATAGGTGCACCATGAATTAAAAAAGTATAGATTAGCCACTCCAAAATACAAATACTAACTGGAGGTTTTATTTTTTTCAGTAGTGTTAGTGTGCACTACTCCCTCACAACAAATCCTTGGATTTCACTTCTTTTCCAAATTTTACATCACATTGTTACGTAACTGCCACAAACAGTTCAGGATAACTCGCAGTTTATTTTAAATGTACGTACGTTTATGATGTCACGACATAGTTGTTTCTGACATATATGTTCTAAAGGTGTAAACCACACTATAAAGTAGCTAGACAATATATGTCAGTATGGTTGGCCGTTCGGAAGAAAATTTTAAGCGTTTGTGATATTTGTTTCTACACTCACTGGAAAAAAAGTTGGGGTGTTAGACAAAGTAATCGAATGAAAGGACACGCGTTTGGGTCTTCTGTTACAGCTCTGCAATGATTAAAACCCCGCACATTGGATAGTGAAGTGGTACAAGTGCAGAAGGGAAGGAGGACTGTGCAGCCAGTTAGAGAACGCGTCTTCAGAAAGGGAACGGTAACGCTTCTATGCTCTGTCTTGAGCGCTGCTGAGGTTATTGGCTACAGCCGGCCGATGTGGCCGAGCGGTTCTGGCGCTGCAGTCCGGAACCGCGGGACTGCTACGGTCGCAGGTTCGAATTCTGCCTCGGGGATGGGTGTGTGTGATGTCCTTAGGTTCGTTAGGTTTAAGTAGTTCTAAGTTCTAGGGGACTTATGACCTAAGATGTTGAGTCCCATAGTGCTCAGAGCCATTTTATTGGCTACAAAAATCTTGGTAACCTGTATTGTTTTCAACAGTTGTGACATGTATGTTTTGACAAGCTCACGTGTTGCAGCACTACTTGTTAAGTTGCCCGTGACGATTTATTTCTGCTCCTACCGACGATATCAACGAATACCTATCAGTATCGTCATCTATTGTTATCTCTTCCTTCCCCTGCAGTGTTCCGTCATCATATCACTGTAAGTCGTCTCTCCATATTCCGCCATGCGACTGAAGTTTTACATGTTTGACGCATAGTCCAGTGATACAATATACAAAAAACATTCGCGGGCATATAGATAAAGCTCTGCGATTTCCCTCATAAGAATAGTTCCTCACTCCACCAAAACGGCTGCCTCCGAAACTGACAGCTCGTCCTTTTCATGTCTGTGTCGCGAAACATTTCGCTTTATGTGAATGAAAAGTTTAGACAGTCGTCTCTTTCACAAGGCCAACATACCGTATTATAAACGCACCTTAATTCTTGTATTGTTCTTTGAGATATATACACTGAGGTGACAAGAGTCAAGGGACAGCAATAAGCCCACATACAGATGGCAGTAGTATCGCTTACGCAGGGTATAAAAGGACAGTGCAACGACGCAGCTGTCATTTGTGTTCAGGTGATTCCTGTGAAAAAGTTCCCGACGTGACTGTGGCCGCACGACGGGAATTAACAGACTTTGAACGCGGAATGGTAGTTGGAGCTAGAAGAACGGGACATTCTGTTTCGGAAATCGTTAGGGAATTCACTATTTCGAGGTCCACAGTATCAAGGTGTGCCGAGAATACCAAATTTCACGCATTACCTCTTACCACGTACAACGCAGTGGCCGACAGCCTTCACTAAACAACCGAGAGCACTGTCGTTTGCGTACAGTTGTCAGTGCTAACATACAAGGAACACTATGTAAAATAGCAGCAGAAATCAATGTGAGACGTACGATTAGCGTATCCGTTAGTACAGTGCGGCGAAAGGTGGCTGAACCGTGGATTTACTTTCAAAACTTTTTCTTAAGAATTTACTTTATTTACTAGCGATTCATCAAGAACATTAACACGTTTAATCACACTATGTGAGCGTGGAAGTAGTTGCCAGGGAGTAACTGATGAAATCAAAATGAAATTGCTTTTAACAAATGGGAATTTTATTCCTAAAAGCCTTTGTTTTTTAAGGAACAGATTTAAAATTATAAGCAGAAAGCACCATCTAAATATCAAGTTACAATTTATTCAGAGGCAGAAAGAAACAAATTTTTGAGTGTATGAGCTTTTGGGCTGAGAACCTTGCCGCTCCCTTTTGACACGGCCGTAGTCACGACCGCTCACAACAACCTCTGAAAGACTACTCAGGTGCAAATCTGCAAGACACCAGATTACCTTAAAGTAAAAGTTTTAACAATTCACACAAACACACAAACTATGTACCCTGTAGGAGGGATGGAAATGATACAAAACACTAAAAATAAAAGATTAACTTGCCACCGAAGGTACAACTTATTTTTAACTTCTCAGAAAAGTATTATGGTGGAAGGGTGGCAACTTTATATACTAAAATAAAAGCCCATGAAATGCAATAAAAATGCAATCTAACAAATTATACAACGTTGGCTAAACATGCTCTACAGTACACATACAGGGTGGTCCCGAATTCATGGTACAAACTTTAATGGTAGGTACAGGACATTGTAACAAGGATTTATTGTATAGGAATGTATAGTCGCAGGTGACGCGGTGAGGCGTAAACAGGGGAAAGAGAAATGGAGTGATCGGTTGGTGTCACTGCCGGTAGAGGGCAGTAGATGAACATGATGTATCGCAGTAGGGACAAGCGCCATTCACAATTGTGCTGCCGTAGACGATGGGTGACTTTACGTATGCAGAAAAAGCAGACATGCATTACATGTACGGCCGTGCAAATGGTAACGCCAGAGCTGCGTTACGAATGTATCGCGCGGAGTATCCTAATCGACGAATGCCGGATCATAGAATTTTTCAACGGTTACATCGTCAACTTTGTGAAACAGGTACGTTCGACGTCAACAGACATGACGCTGGTCGATTAAGAGCTGTACGCACTCCAAGACTGGAAGAACGCATCTTGAACATAGTGGCTGATAGACCCGAGTCAAGCACAAGAACTGTTGCGCGTGACGTACATGTGAGTCATCAGACTGTATGCAGAGTGTTAAATGAAAATCGCTTACACCCCTTCCATTTTCAAAAAGTACAAGCATTGAATCCGGCAGATTATCCTCTTCGCGTGAACTTCTGCCAGTGGTTGTTGCAGTAATGTGCGTTGCAGCCGGATTTCGTAGGTCATGTGCTATTTACAGATGAAGCGACATTTTCACGCGAGGGTGTCTTTAATGCGCACAATTCCCATGTGTGGGCAACAGATAATCCACATGCAACGCGTCCACATGCGTATCAACAACGTTTCGGTATTAATGTGTGGGCTGGTATTGTGAACGACTTTTTGATTGGGCCATACTTACTACCCACGCGACTCTGTGGCGAAAGCTATCTTATTTTTCTGCAAGAAGTGTTACCAGAACTGCTGCAAGATGTTCCGCTCGCCATTCGTAACCGCATGTGGTTTCAGCACGATGGAGCGCCAGCACACTTCAGCACTGCTGTACGGAATTACCTGAATGCCACGTTTGGTGCTAGATGGATTGGGCGTGGTGGACCAGTCCCTTGGCCACCCCGATCTCCTGATTTCTCTTGCCTCGATTACTTTTTATGGGGACATCTTAAGAGTCTTGTTTATGAGACTCCAGTTGACTCAGATGAGGATCTCGTTGCTCGCATATCCGTAGCTGCTGCAGGTGTGCGTGAAATACCAGGCATCTTTGAACGTGTACGCCAATCGCTGCACCGACGCTGTCAAGCATGTATCGCTCATGGTGGACGCAATTTTGAACACTTACTGTAAACATGACACTTGTCAACAACGATTTCAATAAAATCTTTCGTTTTCCTTTCGGCCGTTATTTCCCCTGTTTACGCCTCACCGCGTCACCTGGGACTATACATTCCTATACAATATATCCTTGTTACAATGTCCTGCACCTACCATTAAAGTTTGTACCATGAATTCGGGACCACCCTGTATACCGCCTCTCAAGATGAATTCGTGGACACACCGAATCCGACAAACATGAAAGAGGTAGCTATTAACGTACGGCAGATTGATAGGGCGATTACCGAACAACCCGAACCGCAGGTTGCTCTAACCCGCCCCTACTCCACAAGGTGAAAACGGACCATCCAATTCATAAATAACCACCTTCCTGTGGGTGGGCAAACGGAGAAGAATAGTGGGACGACCCCAAAACAAAGCGGCTCGTGACCTCACCAAGAAAACAAGTATAATGTAACAAGTAAATGAAAGAACATATCACCAGTCACTTCTAATAAACTGCGATCCGGAACCGCGCGACTGCTACGGTCGCAGGCTCGAATCCTGCCTCGGGCATGGATGTGTGTGATGTCCTTAGGTTAGTTACGTTTAAGTAGTTCTAAATTCTAGGGGACTGATGACCACAAATGTTAAGTCTCATAGTGCTCAGAGCCATTTGAACCATAAACTGCGATTTCTGACGAAGACCTGGCGCAGCACCCCCAAAACGTTCTCCCGAACCGTCCGTTGCCAGCCGCTTCAACGGACGCAGGAAGGCGCGCCGATCTCCCGTCTCACGGCGTCGCAACTCGCACCGGCTCGACCGACGTCGTGGGTTGACTCCTGTTGCTCTCGTGTCGGCCGCGAAGCCACTACACCTCGCTATACGGGGCGGCCCACTGGACTCACGTGGCGAACTCACATGCACCGACGCTTAAGGCGGACAAGTCACCTTGTGTCTCAGTGCGCGACCAACTAACCGATCGATCCAACAGCCAATGACCGTTGCCTGAGCAACTCGAGCAAACTGGCGGCCTAACGCGCAGACTCAGATGCAGGAACTAAGCCCCCGACTGGGCGACCACTCATTGAGTTCTCTCACTGCACCACAAATTCGGACGAGAGACAGACTAGCAAGCTGGGGACGAGAGACTGACTCCAGACTCACCCAGACTGACTGACTGATCCACTGGCGATCTCATAGCGCCCATTAAATGCACATGGACAGGCAACGTTTCCCCTTCCCCACCAGAGGGAGACACCAAAGCTGCGATTGCCGCAGCGGCGCCACAGCCAGAAACAGAGGGCGACTGCTTTACACTACGCGCTGCGGAGCGCTCTTGAAAACAACAATTTTTACCACGGCTAGGTGGCGATACAGCAGACCTTTGCTAACAGCACGACGTCGCCTGCAGGGCCTCTCCTGAGCTCGCGACCATGTCGATTGGACTCTAGACGACTGGAAAACTGAGGCCTGGTCATATGAGTCCACATTTCGATTGGCAAGAGCTGATAGTAGGGTTCGAATGTGACTGAAATCCCACAAAGTCATGGACCCAAGTTGTCAACTAGGCACTGTACAAGCTGGTGTTGGCACCATAATGGTGTGAGCTGTGTTTACGTGGAATATGCTGAGTCCTCTAGTCGAACTGAGCCGATCATTGACTGGAACCCATTTGCGGCCTTTTATGGACTTCGTCACTGGGCCACAATTTTTAGCGATTGGTTCGAAGAACTTCTGGATAGTTCGAGGGAATGATCTGGCCACCCAGATTGTCAGACACTGATCCCATCGAAGATTTATGGGACATAATGGAGAGGTCAGTTCGTGCACAAAATCCCGCACCGCCAACACTTTCGTAGGTATGGAATGCTGTAGAGGCAGCATGACTCAGCATTTCTGCAGCGGACTTGCAACGACTTGTGGAGTCCATGCCACGCTGAGTTGCAGCACTACGCTGGGCAAAAGGAGGTCCGCCACGGTATTATATATTGGGAGGTATCCCATGACTTTTGTCACCTCAGTGTAATGTTACGATGTATAATTGTTTTTTATACAGCTGGGGTTAGAGCGAAAGACGAAGGAGGCCAAAGTAATTAGAGCTGGTCGTTCATGCACATTTGACTCTTCGAGTACTCCCTGAGATACCCACTGAAGCCTCAGCCTTGACCTTAGTAGCCGGCACACCTCTCGATACTGTCCACTGTGCTTGCAGCGGGCGCCGGAGCGGCGTTGACGCTGCTGCTGCTGCCTCGTGCCGGTTGCGACCGCATGCTGGCCGTGGGGCTGCTGTCGCTGAACGGACTGTGCCTGGGCGCGCAGTACGCCGGAAACGGCTCCAACCTGCTGGTGCTAGCGCCTAACTTTTCCGGATCGCTGTACGGCATCTCCAACACATTTGCCAACGTCGCTGGTATCCTCGCGCCATACGCCGTCGGCTACCTCACCAATGGAAACGTAAGTCACGCACTCCATGCATAAAACGACTGTGTAGAAGAACTGAGCATTTACAGGTTTCCCGTTTATTAACTGTTTGTTTCGATGAACACTGATTAAGAAGTATATAGTCAGAAGGCTGTATCAAAAATTTGTGTAATGATCTATGAACAAATTTTATGTACCACACTGGGGCTGCCCTCGTCTTTTGTCCATTCCTTTTATGTAACATTTGGAGCGACAAGGTGTGAGGCTACTGGTATGTAGTATCTGTAAGTGGTTGTTCTTTGGAAGGCGACAATGCCCAGTGGCGCAGAGTGTCGCAAGCAGAGGCAGTTGTTGAGAGGCTGAGGATGGTGCAGGCTGCGTGAGCCAAAGGCACTTGCGTAGCGAAGGATTTATCTCTATGTTTAATAGTAGTGGCATACAGTTTGAATAATAGTGTGTTTATGTTTGTGCAGTGTGATAAAGGAAATAAATTAAATTTTACCAGTTCTTAATGCGTTTCCATCAGTTAGTACCACACCACTGCATTTAACAATGAACGAAGTCTCGATATACACCGTCAACTACAACAAGAGGATTGTAACATAATAATCATTAATTAACCCATATAATCTCCAAGACGAAGGGAGCTTATAAAGGGAACAACAGCGACAAAGGAACAGTAGCCTAACCACTCATAATGACAAACGAGGTACTTGTTTTTTTGAGTCGGGCTGTAAAATCGATATTCTCATTGGCAAAGATTTGCTATCAGTCATTTATCCACGGCCCGTGTTGCAGCAATTAGTGTCACTGCCGCCAGATCGCAGGGTCATGGTTTCGATTCCTAGCCAGATGAGAGATTTTATTCGCTCCGGATTTGGGTGTTTATATTGCTCTGATTATTTCATGTCATCATCACCGACACACAATCCGGCGGAATGGTGTCAGACGCAATGGCATGCACCAAGTGGCCGTGTACGCTCAGGTGGTCCATTAGAGTTGCTATAGGGATTCTGGGCCACATTTCAAGCGGCTGCCAATTTTCGGCGATGAAGTTGTGGAATCCAAGATGCCGCATGGCGGTGGTGAGAAATACATACATCCAAGATGGCACTGGCTGGAAGTTCAGCAACGCAACATGTTGGTGGCAAGAAATCAAAAAACACAAGATGACGCAGCCAACCCAGTAATGCTAGTGGGAAATTGTAATAAAAATCCAATATTGGGGAACTAGCTCACTTGCTTTAGCAGCCATTATGGCGCCGTGTTCAAAAGAATCTCAGAAATCTCATATTTGAAACATGTTCAAAAGTTGTAGGCACTGATGGAAGAAGCTTCCACACAGAGAGAAAAGTCTGTTATCTCGAAAACACAATCTTTAACCAAAATATAATTATTTACCAAAACACAAGGAGGCTGTTTATTGCAATACACAAGTACAGCTACAGAGCTCTGACTGCAAACAAAATTTCCATCTAGCAAAAAAAAAATAAAATTTCGAGCGCAAAACATATGTGGCACTATCCTTGTAACCTAATGTTTCAATAATGTTTGATAAATTTATACATGGCTCACATAATCGTACTACAGATGAAGCTTACAGCTTAACCAGTGGTTTTGGATGAGTTTTGTTCAATCTATGAACTCTGCGTAAAAGAAAGCAAACTTAGTTCAAAAATGGCTCTGAGCACTATGGGACTTAACTTCTGAGCTCATCAGTCCCCTAGAACTTAGAACTACTTACACCTAACTAACCTAAGGACATCACACACATCCATGCCCGAGGCAGGATTCGAACCTGTGACCGTAGCGGTCGCGCGGTTCCAGACTGTAGCGCCTAGCACCGCCGTCCCGTCCGGCCAAACTACTCGTATGTGAACTTATTCCCAACAATATTACAAACACACATGGATGATACAACTCACAGTTTAAAGTGTATTTGTCAAGGAGAATAGTTTGATCTATGTACTAAAATAAACAGCGTTAGCCCCACGTCGAAATTGTCTGTATTATTTATCAGAATGATATATTAACATCGCTAAAACTGATGTCTAAGTTAGCTAAACGTTATAGTGACGCCAAGTTATTAACTTCTTCTTCCAGCCGGCCGGAGTGGCCGTGCGGTTCTGGGCGCTACAGTCTGGAGCCGAGCGACCGCTACGGTCGCAGGTTCGAATCCTGCCTCGGGCATGGATGTGTGTGATGTCCTTAGGTTAGTTAGGTTTAATTAGTTCTAAGTTCTAAGCGACTGATGACCTCAGAAGTTAAGTCGCATAGTGTTCAGAGCGATTTGAACCATTTTTTTTCTTCTTCCAGTACAAAACGTGCGTCATATTCTGTTGATAATTTATGCTATCGTACAGTGGAGACTATGTGACTCATCACACCCCACACATGATCGTGTTACAGGAAAATTGCAATGAATTGTCACATAGATTGTCATATGTAAGATATATGCCTACTTTCCATATTAAAGGTTAATGTCATTTGTAAGTCTATCTAATTCATTTTCCATTGGGTGGGAAGCGAATTTAAGAAAATTATTTATTGTAAAAGTAGTTTACAGAGTTATGCATATCCATATACTCAAATAAAAGAATACTATGCCTTATTTTTAGTATCTTTCATACATTCTGCGATTTTAACCATACATGATAGCAGTATATCCTTCTTTTCGTGATACTCTTTGTAAACTCTTGACATCAGGATGAATTGCACATGCTGTATCTTTGTTCTTTTATGAGTAACATTCCGTCTTTATGGAGTCATTACGACTGGAATTCTTTATGCAGTGCCTGGGTGTCTTTGCAAAGTAAATCCTATTCATTTCTTGCCAGATTTTCCATCTTCGAATGAAATATCCAGCTTCAGCTCAGCAACAAAATTGTGGACACATTGTGTTACTTGACGTCTGCTAATAGGGAAACAATACCTTGGCTCAACGAGATCCACTTCACTAAACGAGCTTCACACTGACCGAGTATACAGGAGGGACCCATCTGTTTTAGAATTGGATATATTCCAGGGATTTTATGCATCACAGATGGTCTGGGAACTTCGTAAAATTTACTAACACCACCTACGCTCATACTATTTCTTACGAGCCGGCAGGTGTGGCCGAGCGGTTGTAGGCGCTTCAGTCTGGAACCGCGTGACCGCTACGGTCGCAGGTTCGAATCCTGCCTGGGGCATGGATGTGTGTGATGTCCTTAGTTAGGTTTAAGTAGTTCTGAGTTCTAGGGGACTGATGACCTCAGATGTTAAGTCTCATAGTGCTCAGAGCCATTTTTTCTTACGACAGTCCCATTTTTACAATAATAGTATTCAACATAGGAATCTGGTTATTTGCATGTATAGCAGGTGTTAACTACTGCTTCTTAAACTGTATCGTAAAACAGAAGCATACAGTGTGTATGTGCAGTGTTTGTCGGCTACTGCATCTGAAATAGTATTCTAACACGAAAAGTTCACGGTGTAAATTTTGAGTGGGTGTCATCTAACGCATGTTAAAACTTTACTTTAACACCAGAAGCTTACAATGTGTATGTACAGTGGGTGTCAGTTACTGAATCTTTATCATTTTTTTCTCGCTTACTGGTGAGTGTCAAACAAATTGTCCTTTCTACACCTACATGTCTACTCTGCAGTCCACATTTAAGTGCCTGATTTCATCGAACCGCTTTCACATTATTTGACTATTGTTCCATTCTCGAACAGCATGCGGGAAAAACGAACGCTTAAGTCTCTTATCTTATTGCGACGATCATTGCTCTCTGTGTAGGTGGGCATCAACAAAATATTTTTACATCTGGAGGAGAAAATCGTAGATTGAAGTTTCATGGAAAGATTTCACCATGTGGAAAATTGCCTTTGTTTTAATGATTGACATCCCAACTCACTTAAGTTAACTGTGACATTCTCTCCCTTATTTTATGAGAGTACAAACGTCCTGGGCTTCTTTGAACTTTTTCGATGTCCGCCATGAATCATATCTGTTAAGGATCCCTCACTGCACAGGAATACTCCAGCAGAGGACGATAAGCATAGTGCAGCCCATCTAGTGGATTTGTTGCATCTTCTAAGCATTCTGCCAGTTAAATGCTGTCTTTGGATCGCCTTCCCGCAAATTTGTATATGTGATCATTCCAGTTTAAGTTGTTCGTAACTGTCCCTCCGAGGTATTAAGTTGAACTGACAGCTTGTATATTTTTGTGTGATTTGTCATGTAACCGAAATTTAACAGACCCTTTAGAACTCATGTTGACCTAACATTTTTCATTACTTAGAACCAAATGCCCATTTTCGCACTGTGCAGATATCTTGTTTAAATCATTTTGCAGTTGGTTTTGATTTTCTGATGATTTTAATAGACTCTAAATGATAGCATCATCTGCAGACAATCTAAGAGTACTACTCAGATTGTCTCACGCCATTTATGAAGATTAAGACCAGCAGATGGTCTATAACATTTCCTTGGGGAATGCCATATATCACTTCCATTTTAATTGATGACTTCCCCTCAAATACTATAAACTGTGACCTCATTGACAGGAAACAACGAATCCAGTCGCAAAACTGAGATGATACTCCATATGTATGTAATTTGATTAGAAGTTGCTTGTGAGGAAAGGCATCAAAAGCCTTCTGGAAATCCAGAAATATGGAACAAATTTGAGATCCCCTGTCTACAGCACCCATTTCTTCATGTAATAAAGAGCTAGTGTTGCACAATAACTATATTTTCTGAATCTATGCTATTTTTCAGCAGATGGTTTTCTTCGAGGTAATTCGTAATGTTCGTGAATAGTACATGTCCCTGAATCCTCCTGCAAATCAGTGTCAGTGATACGGGCCTGTAATTCAACGGATTCCTTCTGTTTCCTGTGCCACTTTCCAATCTTCGGATAGGGATCTTTCCCCGAGCGATTACGTCAAAGGAATCTAACTGGTACACGGTCTGTACTGGGGAAGTTGCAGTTTTTGATCAGAGTTGCTTCGCTGTACTGAGGATATCTACTTTTACCTTACTCTAGTAAGCAATAGTTTTTGATTCGATTTGCAAAATATTTACTTCATGTTCTTCGATGAAGGAATTTCGATGGAGACCGTATTTAGTAACTGTACTTTAATGGCACTGTTGTCGGTAATATTATAATCGTTAGCTTGCAGTGAGGGTATTTACTATGTCCTGCCACTGATGCATCTCGCATTGGACTCAGTGTTAAATTTTGAGCGCCCGTAAAGCTTCACCAGTCTTGGGATTGTGCGTTCTGTTAAATTTCTTGTGCATTTATCGTTGCTTCTGCCTACCCTGTTTTTTTTTCCTATGTGGTATGAACTACTTCTCGTATTAATTTGTTTCGTATAAATCTCTCAATTGCTATCGATACTACTTGAATTTAAAATCATGTGGCTTTGCTTGTTTAATGAGATCGGAAGGCATGGACACTGCCTCTTAGGAAGGCGTCAAGCGAATTTTTACCTGCTTTTTTAGACAGATACATTCTGCGTTTATTTTTGTTGGGTTTGGATGTTACGGTTTTCAGTATCGCTACGATGACTTTGTGATTACGAATCTTGCATCCGTTATGATTCTCCTTATTAGCTCAGGGGTGGAGCGGGAGACAGTGAAATGAACCAATTATTAATTTATTCCGGCTGCACAGTATATCCTGTCTTGTAAACTGACATACGGTCGGGAGAGGGGTGTGCTGACCACATGCCCCTCCTTATCCGCATCCAGCAACGCTTGTGGTCTGAGGATGTCACGGCGGCCGGTTGGTACCGTTGGGCCTTTCAAAGCCTGTGCGGACGGAGTTTAGTTTAGTTTGTACAGTGTAACCTCTATCTGTCCTAATTCACAGGAAGCACCTGTTTAAATTTCGCTTAAAAAAAAAAAGAAAACTACTTCTCGCAGCAACAAACACGCTACCGTAAACTATATTTAATCTGTTGTTCCTGCAAATCGTTAGATCCTCTGCAAAAAAGTTTCTGCTTAATGTCTCTCCTACTTTAGCCAAGTTTCAGTATCTATAACGACTTGAGGTTCAGTGCTTTCTATCAGTGCTTGTAGCTCTGATTCTATTCCATGACAGTTACAGCACCTAATATTTCTAGGTCTACCCTCGTCCTGAGTTTGGCCTACTCTTTTTGAGACTGAAGCCCAATTTGTTCTTTCCTGAGGTCCTCTAGCTTTACAAAAGGCCACTCCGCACAGTTCCACTACCCAAGAATCGGCTTCCTGTGTGTGATGAAACCACACCTGTTAAGCGGAACACGACATCCCGACAAGCTTCGGCGCAAGTAAAGAAATCTGCACCATATATGGTTGCAGAAGCCCCTGTAGCTGCCATCCAGAATCTCCAATCGGCTCTGTACTAAAGGTCCGTAATCGGTCCTGTCGACGATGCTACAGATGGAGAACACTGTCTTCATCCTGTAAGTGAGATTGGAAGTCTCTACATCAGACAGCCGCCCGAAATCAGAGACTGTCTCTTCCAGTCCAAAGAGGCACACATCATTAGCACCAACACGGGCCACTACCTGCAGCTGTCTACATCCTGTACTGTTCATGACATCTGAAAAGACCCGTTCCATATTTGAAGTGATTCCCCTACAGTATACACACACAGTGCACACCGAACTTCGTCTTGGCAGCGATATCCCTGGCAGGCTCCATTATGTGCCCAAAAATGGAGCTTCAACTACCTGCAACCTCACCCTTTGCCCGGACCTTGTAGGCTGAGAGCCTTCCACTGAGACAGGACAAGCGACTGAATTTGTCTCAGGATGTTTATCAGCCACAAGCAGCGCCTGAAACCTCTTTGTCAGACCCGCTGGAGAGGCCTATCGTAAGGCCCCCTAGAGACTCTTTTGCTGCATTCCACACCTCAGAACGACCTCCCACTCGTCAGTGGGTGAGGGGTCGACCACAGTGCGGGCAGAGATGGGGGTCGCCGCGGTAGCGGACTCATACGGGCTCCCGTGAGACGTTCTGGAGTGAAGCTTGTACAAATAATTTACAAACGAACGCTGTACTCTCTTGCGTTCCTACAGGGACATGAGGCTGCCGCCCTACTGAGCTCTAGCTGAACTGACTGTTCAGCTCGAAACAAACAAAAGAATGGGGCGATACAGGCAGCGGAACTATTGACCACATAGTTATTAAAATGCGAAACTGTGTCTACTAAGCACACAAATACATAGGAAATTTACGAATTAAGCTACTGAACACGCAGTTCAGTGAAAATAAGTTGTTTCTGTTTGAAGCTCTACAAGTAATTGACAAGCGAACGCTGTACACTGCTGTAGTGCTGCAGTGACAAGAGCTGCAGCCCACACAGCAATGAGACCATGCTGACCAAGCATATCTAACAAAAAGTGCAGAATGTATGTAAAATGATGACAAATTTATAGTTTTGTAAATGTATGCTCATAAATCCGTAAACTGTTGTAGAACGAATCTTTTATTGTAATTCATTTCTCGTCTCCCCATTCGGAAATGTAAAAAACCTGTCTTACAAATTACTTTACAGTGCTTGGATGGAACCCACATGCGTTTTGTAAACATGACGATGTATAGGAAAATTTGTTGCAATTTTCTTGAACATAACGATGTATTTGGGCACAGTACCGTACACTCCACTGTGTGACAGCAAAATTTACCATTATAAAGAGAAGACGACAAGGTTTTGCAGTGCAGGATAAAGTTAATACCCTAGTATGGTATTTCTATAATGTCGGTATGATTTTATTACAGGTTTTAGCTGAAGTAAGATGAGATTTTTTTTATCTTTAGAAATAATTCACCTTAGTCATGGGAATAGTATTGTCTCCGTTGTTACAATGATCAAACTATTCTCATTGAAAGGTGTACTGTAAGTTAGAGAACAGTAGTGCCCACATGTGTTTATAATGTTAATAGTGTTGTAGGATATATCATTACGTATTTTGGTTTCTTCAATGCGTGGTACATAGATGGAACTAAGTTAATCCACAACCACTGTTTAAGTTGTAGGTTTTATCTTTAGTGTTACTATGTGAGACATGTACTTTTTAAATGTTATAGAACAACCAGGTTACGACAGTATAGCTACATGTGTCTTGTACACAAAATTTTACATGTTTTGAGAAATAACTGTATTTTGGTGCAAGATCGAATACTTGTTCACAACAAAAGCTCTATAATTATACTTGTGTATTGCAATAAACAGCCTGCTTGTCTTTTGATAAATGATTTTACTTTAGTGTAGACACTCTCTCTCTCTGTGTCGAAACCAGTTTATCATTGTCTTTGGTCATGTTTACAACTGCATTTCATGCATGTATTACGAAAATATGTAATTTATGTGTTGCTACACATTAAAGATCTTGTCAAAATGTTTTCTCCACCCCCCCCCCCCCCCCCCACTAAAATGGTGCTTGGTCAGTTACTTTATCTTTCGTCATTTTGTGTATTTACACAATATGTTTGGAGAATTACAGTTAGATATTGGAATTATTCAGTGGCTGATTGTGGGAAGGTAGATAAATACAGTGTTAGAGAGCCTTGGTACCATATTGTCGATCAGTAGATATCGTAGCCTTCCTCGAAATTTCACTTCGGCACCACTTACGGAACATAATCTCTCGTAGGCCTACAGCAAATTTATTAAAAATCAGTATTATCCAATCTGTATTAACGATTATGTTTTTCTAGTGCGGTACATGGAGCTTTACCTTCTTCCCCCTAAAATGGTGTTTGGTGAAGTGAAACTGAAAAATTTCTTGAAATGTCAGGTGTTCATAGTTTGACCTTTGTACCATGAGTAACATAGCCTCAAATAATCCCACAATCGAAATGTCAACGCCCCTTATGTAGTCTGACAGATAGTTTAGATGTTAAGACACCATTACAACACTTGATATAAACCCAGTTTGTGTTACTTACCTATTTTTTACAAACATCTTAGACATGTAACTACTGTAAGTTACACCATTTACGTATTTTGATGGTTATTTTAGACGTGAAAATAACATTGTAATACTTAACATAAACATTGTCTTGCTAACGTCTTTTTCACAAATTTGTTAGATGTAGAATTACTGTAAGTTATACCTTTTATGTATTTTCGATAAATAATGCAAGACGTAAGGATACTTTGAACATGGGGTCAACTGACACAATTTAACTGAAGCATCCACACTTTTGAGCATGTAGCAAAAGGCAGATGTGCTTGTGTGTGTGTGTGTGTGTGTGTGTGTGTGTGTGTGTGTGTGTGTATGTGTGTGTGTGTGTGTGTGTGTGATCATTTCATTTTGAGTCAACTGTGTCTTGCTCCAATTGTGGTACATTAATCAAACTAAATTCGTTTACAAGTGCTGCTTAACCTATAAAATAGATCATTAGTGCCATTTTAAACAGATATTGTTAACATCTCTACGCATTTTTGATAAATAATTGACTACTTTTGTAGATGGCACTAATTAATAAAAAATAAAAAAAGAAGCTCATGTGGTTTTTTTAGATGGAAGTATTGGCTATTATTTAGAAATTAATGATGAATAAGACAATTTTTTCAGATATATTTGAACATTTCGCTAATTTTATATGCATCAAATACTTTTGAACATAACATTATAATGGGTGCTAATAGAAGTGAGCTAGTTCTACTGTCTTGGATTTTTTAAATTTCTGGCTAGCACAAACAGGTTAGTTCTGCCATTTTGCCTTTTTGAATACCCCACCACTGGCATAAAATTTCTGAATTTCTGGACAACGCCATCTTGGATTTATACTTTACAGGGCATGATAATTAACTGATAATCAATCATAACGTCTTTACCATTATACAGTGTGAATAATAATTCTTAGCAAAAACTCACATGTGTGAAAGTATACAGTAATAGACGCAAAAAAAGGTTCTGGTAAACGTATATCAGCAAATGAGTACTTTACAGTGAAGTTCCATATGTAGAGTTACGAGCCACCACAGTCCTCGTCATGTTGTCCTAGTTGGTAAAAATATATACGAATTGGGTTCAAATTTCACTCACGTACTGTGGTTATGGAATGTGATACATGCGTGATGTGACACATCAACATTTTGCTGACGAGAGTAACATCACATGTAACAAGCCTTATGGTCCTAGATAGGTAGGTCGAGCCGGCCAGGTCTCTGCCTTGGCCTCCTAGCTCACCGGCCCCGATCCTGTGATTTTTCTTTCAGGGACCATCTCAGGAATGGCGTGGCATTCCCTTTCGTAGGATTTCAGAACTGAAGTCCGAATAGTACAGTCTCGTCGTGATTAATAGAATGGTCGAAGGGTGTTTGGATGAATTCTCCTTCTGCAGAAAACAAGTAGAACACCTGCAGTAACAGAAACGACTGTACAATAACTTTTATCAAGTAACAGATTATGAGTGAAATTTGTGCTCAGTTAGGTGGGAAATAGACTGAAAAGTTTACAATTCAAATATATTTGTACTATGGACGATACATCGTATCAGAAGTCAATGGTGGTTCGAAATCACATATTTGCAATTACCTCGTAAACGAAAGTAACGCTTTTGCTTCAGTTTCTTAGACTTTCACAAGTGTTAGTTATCACTGTTAATTATGAGGCACGCTATATTATGAAGGGAGATTACACAGTGAGAAAAAAATCTTTTACTGAAAATATGCCTTATATAAATACCGACGACTTGGAAATAGTTAGCACTTGGATCGAAGCTGACTGTGAAAGCTAATACAAAACATTAACACATGTAGCTACTGTTCGCATACAGATAAAAAGACACAATATGACTTCACTGTGTGTTCTAGGATCAGGCGCTGGAATCAGCTACGAACGGTAGATATCTTTAAGGTGGAACAATTACATGTTGCTTTATTTGATAGATGCCGTATATTTATCAGAAAAATCCAAAGGTAGTGTGATTCACACACAAAGAAAGTCACGAACAAAACTAATTATTTCGTAATGGTCACCTGTTTAGGCCGTTTTAGCTATTTTGATTAACGGAAAAGTTAGAGAAAATTCAATGAGCTGCTAGCTCCGTCTTGTGTTTTTTTAGTTGGCGAAAATGCTTCACGAAACTACTGTACAAAATCCGACCTGATGTTACAAGGAAGGCCCTGTGCTCTGCGAAACGTGGGCCATCGCGAATTGAATAGGAAATGACGAATATGATTCTGGTTCACTATGCAACCTCCACCATACAACATATGGTGGCTTTCGCATTACCGACATACATTTAAAAGACTGACACTTATCTACAGGTTACTTACATGCTTTTCATTTGCTTTAGGCAGTCGTAAATTAGTACTTAACACATATCCGGAGTCCATTAGTAGAGTTGCTACCCGTATGTTTCATACTCAGTTTAGACAGTAATTTACACGAAAGGATTTAGTGGAACTTGAAATAGGGATAAATGAGCCCCTAGGATAGTATGTTATACGCTCTATTCATACAGGTATCGACGGAAAATGCAACAATGCAAACACTGGCAGCCGATGGATAAATGTGGTACGCTGCAGCACATTTTCGCTGCTGGGAAGAACAGCGAACTGCGGGCATATCGATACCAGAGAATAACGTTTTTACAAATTTCATTCCGTGAAATCATTTGGACAGTAACTATGTCTTGGAGACAGGGGTGTGAACAATGTACATAGATATCAACATTTGTGAGATGACGTATAGTTGGTTTCAGAGAAGCCGGTTGGAACAATCAGCGGATCGCTTAACATTTGAATAGGAGCGATTCCACTACTCAGGATAGAGTGAACCATGGCCCAAGAAGGATCTGGTCAACCTAGAAAGACGACAGACGAGAGGATCATCAATCGTCAGAGAGGCACTCAGAACCCGGGATTCATTATATCCATCCGAAGTGCAGCAGGTGCTTCAGTCACCACATGGACCATTGATAGGCGGCAAACAGGAAAGGGGCTTAGCTCACGAAGTCACTAGCACCAACTCCCATTGACCTCTGTACATCAATAAACCAGTATGCAGAGGTTTAAGTCATATTCGGCCTGGAATCTCATGCTGTAGTAGAATTGTCTTCGCTGATGAGTCCCACTTCGGAGTGAACCCTGGTGAGCAGCGAAGACATATCTGCAGATGCCCCTTGCAGCGCTAGAATACCAATGTATCACCCGCCATACGACCTCACAACTAGGAGTGATGGTCAGGAGTGCTATTTCTCTTCATAACAGGACCTCTTTGATTGTCATCCTCCGTACCCTTAAATCACTTCGGTTTTCCGACAATATTGTGTGTCGACGAAATTCTAGTCACCGTTTTGTTGCCGTTCCTGGCAAGCCACCTTGGGCTTACGTTTCAGCAGATAGTGCCCGCCTGCAAACGGTGAGAGTTGGTACTGCTTGTCTTCGTTCTTAATAAATCCTGTCTTGGCCAGTAAGGGCGCCGGATCTCTCCCCAAATGACAGCGTTAGGAGCATTCTGAACAGTGCATTCCAAACACCTCCCGATTTTGACGATCTACAGCGCCAATTGAACAGAATTTGGCACAATATTTCTCAGGACGTCCAACAACTTTGTTAATCAGTGCCAAGCCGAATGACTGGTTCCATAAGCGCCAGATGTGTTACTGACTTGCTTATTTTGTGAAGCTCTTTCGCTCTGAAATAAATCAGGCAAGTTTTCTGGAACTGTAATCAGTTTTTTTCTGTACATGTATATCACGACTACCGATTTCCATTCCATTCGAACAAGTTCTTCGTGGCGAGTTTTTTATTTGTTTTTTTGTTTTATTTTTGTTTGAGTGTACGTTGCACAATTTTACCATTTACAATCGTATCATCAGGACGAATAGTAGTTCTGGTTTGAAACAATGTTTTTACAAATTAGTAAGTGCCTGCGGTCTTTCAAAATAATTTCATCTGAGCTGAGTGCTCGTACTCTTTGTGGATTATTTGGTGCGTTGAATATTCACAACAGGCTTTTACAAAATGTGCCGGTAATCTTTGCATATACCTGTAAGATTCATAAAATATGGCATAACACTCAGCAGTGGGAGATCTGCAGTGAAACTCTGTCGCTTCAGTAACGGTCACAGCCTATTTCTGTTTTTCAGCATAGAATACATTAAGTCGTGATACTTATATCTGTCAAATATCTTACTGAATATCTGTAATGAAATTTCCTAGTAAAGCATGCTATGTGAAGATTGGTTTGAGCACTACAGCGCTATACTAGACATGATTTTATTGTAGATATTGCCTTTCTCCAACGTTTGAAATAATGTACCCTGCCAGTTAAGTGGGTTGCTAAAGTCCAACGTGAACTCCAAAATACGGTACAACTAGGTGAACGCGAAGGATCTGGTAACAGTGCTAAACTGCCCACACTCCGTTGCAGAATTTAACACTCCCTCTGACAGCGTAAAATACATTTTTTGTGTGACTGTCAATGTATAGTTTTCATTGCTGTTAGTAATGTTTACTTATTCTAAATTGCACAACATGGGTTTCTGATTTACACAGTTTGCAATGACGTAGCTGCAAACCTAACAAACTGTCACCCGGAATTATTCTGCTGCTACTTATAGTACACCTGTGCCAACAAAAAAATTTCAGCTTTTCCTGACAGTTTTGCCGTTAGCGATACACTGAAGGTAATGACACTTGAGTGAACAGCAGTCCATTTCTTCCTCTCTTTAGATTAATTCGTTATATGGATTATAATTGGCCATGATAATTCATTTACTTCACTATTGGGAAATAAAAATGCAATGAATGATAACTGACAAGCCAATGTGTAAGTAATTATGAAAAATCCGCCTCGATTGCACAAACTACCTGGTGTTTACCCAGGTTTCAGCGTGGGTAACCACGCCTTCTTCAGAACAAATATAAAACAGCTTGCCTAAATAGGCATAGTCAAAGGCTAAAATCAATTGCTTAGAGCCTATAACTTCAGAGTAGCCTTTTCCACCAACAATAATCTGCACAAGAATTTAATCCACTCGTTGCAGATCACAGATGATAAACTGTCTCAGTCTGGAGTGTATAAAATTACTTGCGGTTACTGTGCGAAATTTTACATAGATCAGACAGGCCGAATTGTCATGACTAGACATAAAGAGTACATCCCCACTAGAAGCGGTGATGGTACGAGGGGTTCCAATTATGCGGAACACCTTATACAAATAGCTCATGCGCCGAGTTCTCCGTCTAATATCGAGTTGCTTCATGCTGAAGTTAAGGGTTTAAAATTGGACATCTTAGAGGAAATGCAGATTTTTAAACACCTACAGTATGCCAAAGACGATGTCCTTAACGATCAGCTCCAATTAAAAAACAGAAATTTCTTTGAGGGTTTCGGTCCCTTACTTAATTCTTCACATTAAGTTGCATGACGTGGAAGTTGGTTGATGCACGCGCACGATGTTGTGTTGATTGTTCACGGATGGTAACGACGCCTCGCCCCCCCCCCCCCCCCCCCCGTTTTGGTACGTTTTCCCTCCTACTGTGCTGAGAGTTTGGTTAGACTAGATGAACACAATTTGTATTTTCTTATTGCTGAGCGCTTTAGGAAGTATTTTGTGTACCTTCGTTGGCTTCTATGTAATTGTAAAATCATGGAGCCAAGGTATGTCATAAATCTTTAACGTCTTCTGATTACGGCCTAGTCGGCCGCTTAGTATTATGGCGATGTAGCGACTATGGCTGTTTCTGCAGCAGATATCATTAGTGCTGTCTTATCCGTTAACAATAACGTCCTCAGCAGAGCTATCTTTTCAGTTTAGTTGTAATTTCTGCCTATTTCTAGGGCCTCCATATTAGCTTGTGGCTGATTTACCATCCGTGCACAAAGTTTGTCGTGCGTTGCTGTTAAATATGTCTTAATTCCTGCATCACCGCTTTTATCATTTGCTCAATTTGCTATTTGTGCGATAAATTTTGGCAATCAGTTAGATCCCGATCCGTGTTAACTTTGTAATCCCGCTCCCGTGCATAAGAAGAGCGTTTCCTGGCCGCGCGCATGCGCAGTGATTTCGATAGCCGCTCATGTGAGCAGCCTGCGGTGCCCCAGTTCGGTGGAGAGCCTGTGACCATCGTACGTTGGCTGGGG
The DNA here is from genome assembly GCF_023864345.2 of Schistocerca serialis cubense. Taxonomy (NCBI): domain Eukaryota; kingdom Metazoa; phylum Arthropoda; class Insecta; order Orthoptera; family Acrididae; genus Schistocerca; species Schistocerca serialis. The sequence goes on along the minus strand of NC_064641.1, from coordinate 350,624,493 downwards.
CGAGGCAGTACACACAGGGTTGAGATAAGTTATATTATTGACTTAGTACATATGTACCGTGTATTTGTAAAAAAAAAATTATGGAGTCTTGCCGCTGTACGTGTTAATTTAGCCTTTGACTATGCCTATTTAGGCAAGCTGTTTTATATTTGTTCTGAAGAATGCGTGGTTACCCACGCTGAAACCTAGGTAAACACCAGGTAGTTTGTGCAACCGAGGCGGATTTTTCATAATTATTTCGATACTTACGATTGCTGACGCGCTGCAATGCTGAAAGTTCTTACAATGTATAAGCACAGTAGATCTGTACAATAACGTGGACAGCGTCGTTGCTGACAGTGCAGTAAAATGTATGCAAATTTTGAGAAAAAGTGATAAACGCAACGTAACATGTACCAAAGGTCTACTGATATTTGGTTAACTCCTAGTACAAATGATAATTTTTGTGAAGTAATGAGGATAGCGAGTGCTTCATTCCTCGTCCGGCCTGACTGTTTCAGCAAACGAGGGGTCAGTGGGACATCATGTTCCTCATCTCTGCCGGCGTGGGCCTGGTCACGTTCCTGCTGTACTTGGTGCTGGCCACCGACAAGGAGCAGCCCTGGAACAGGCCTGAAGAAGAAGGTCTGTACCGACGTGCACGGATTTGTACTTCTCATTTCCAAAAATACGCACCATTCTACTTGCTCTGCAGTACTCTTCCAAAGGTGGTGATAAAAGCTTAAATCATCTGTGTTCACAAGAACTTTCAGAATCCAAACTGCAGCTGATCCAACGCAGAGAACGTAGTTTTTATGTCACTACCGACACCCCGTAGAAAGAACCTCTTCATGGACCAACGTTCACTAATAGAGTACTACAATGTTTATCCTTCAACTAAGATAAGATGTTATGTTTAGCAAAATGTGAATACACGCTCCCTTACGTAACTCAGTTGTCAAAGACGCTGTCGCTTGTGTTACGATGTGTTGTGGTTGATACGTGGTCTCTTTTCAAGTCTTCGCCATGTGTCCATAGCTTTTGTTTGTATGAATGTGCTCATTCGTGTATTTCAACAGTAGTTCATGCCTCGATTATCTAACAACCACGTTTCGCCTTTCATTTAGCCTTTGGACCGTATGGAGTTTTATAACAGAAAAATATTCCACAGTAGCGGAACGTCGGCCACTTTTAGAAAGAGCCGCGCTCAGTAATTAATCAGATTTAATTCTAATGAAGTTACACACCGTGACAATAAAACACTGACATAAAACAATTTGGTCGACGCATAGTTCTGTCGAGCACAGGTTTTTGACGAGGCGTTTATACAGGGGGCGATGAAAAAGTTTCCATTTGAGAGCGTCGCTGGAGCGTATATGCAATGTAGTGGATTCCAAGACCGCTAAACACAGGAAATGGCTGAAATTATGACGATGTATTACTAAGATGCTAAGTTTTCTTGATGCAGAGGTCTCTAAGTTACCCTACACGTACTCGTAAAATCCGTTGTGAGGTTAACCGTAGCTTATAACGCGACGTAGCAAGGAGAAATATGCCATTAAGTTTCTCCGTTATCATCAGAAGTTCTACGTTGTTACAGAACTGAAGCATACGCAAAAAAATTTTGTGCACTTAAAATTTCGGCCTGAGGTGTAAAATTGGTTTTACTTTACTTCAATTTCGCATAAGTAAACTATCAAAATTTTGCTGTCCATACAGTTCTTTTCATATGAGTGACATGCCCTGCTTTGGGGGGGGGGGGGGGGGGGGGGGGGAGGGGGAAGAAGAGTACCAGCGGAAGAATGCTCCTATCCGTGTCCAGAAAAGGCGAATATACTCCTGTTTATCAGAAGACTCACCGAAAAGAGGTACCAGTTGCCCCATTCTACCTTCCTCAGCACCTTTAAAATTGTTCGCAAAAATTTTGGCATGCGAAGATATTCGCGCTATTTTATGCTGAGAGAGAAGGAGACAGTGGCATTGGGAAAGAGACAGAGAAGTCACAGATACTGGAAGATAGTAGACAGTGGTTGAGGTATAGAAAGGGAGTAGCAGCAATACCAGCCTGAGAGAAAGAAAAGGACGCAGTGACAGAGGAACGTAGTTGACAGGACAGAACAATACTAGGAAAAGAGTGAACGAAACAGTGCCAGTGGGAGACGAATAAAGGGAAGAAGAAAGTGGAAGTGGATGAAAGCCAGTGACAGGGAGACGATCTACGCCATTGGCAACGATTAAGAGAGTGCCAGTGAGAAGAAATAGCAGCAGTGGGAAGAAGTAAATGAGATACTAATAGTAAGAGAGAGCGAGAGGGAGAGAGTGACAGCGAGAGGAGACAGTATTGGTCGGACAGAGCGAAGGAGACTGTCACTGGGAGGAGGGGACGGTGACAATTACGGTGCGTTTACACGTGAGCGCCTCGCAGCTGGTCGCCGTGCGGCTGTGGCTTGTCCCACCTGGAGGCAGAGGTACCCAACGTGACCACAAGTGTGAATGGTATCACTCGCATGCAGATGCTGCGCAAGAGGCATGCAACCTACACATGTGCCTCTACTTGCGTGTGGAACAAGCACAGTCGCACCGCGTTAGGAGCAAGGCGCAATGGCGTATATGGATCCTTGGAAAGACAGCAAGAGATAACAACAATGAGCGTTAGTGGCGTGCTGCTTGGCACAGTCACAGTGATTAAATATTAAGGCGTAATGTTTCGAAGCGATATGAAATGGAACGAGCACGTAAGAATGGACGACTTCGGTTTATTGGGAGAATTTTAGGAAAGTGTAGATCTATAAAGGAGATCAGTTATTGGAAGACTTGTTCGACCCATTCTTGAGTATCGCTCGAATGTTTGGGATTCGCACCATTTCGGATTGTAGGAAGACATAAAAGTAATTCAGAGACATACTGCCAGATTTCTTAAGGAAGATGTGATAAGTACGCGAGTGTTACGTAGATGTTTCATGAAATCAAGTGAAAATCTCTGGAGGAAACACTACGATCTTTTCGAGAAACGCTATTGAGAAAATTTATAGAACAGAGATTTGCAACTGACTAAAGAACGATTCTACTGCCCCGAGCGTACATTTCGTATAAAAACCCGCAACACGGAAGAAATTACGGTTCTTGCGGAGGTATAAAGACATTAGTTTTCCCCTCTCTCTGTTTGGTAGTGGAAAAGGATACGAATGGCCAGTTGTCGTATACGGTACCTCCGCTATGCTCCATACGGTGGCTTGTGGAGTACATACTGCGTGGAAAAAATTGTGTCATGAAATTTTAACCCTGGATGGCTCATGCCAATAGAAACCAAAATTACTCATGTTGCATAGGTCGACAACGCTCAGTTTTTAAACTACGGAAACTTGGTACCACGCGCTTCGACTTGCCGCGGGTTTACTCTGTTGCCGGATGCTCTGGACAACGCATAACCGCAAGTGCTTTGCCTGCCGGAGATCGCGATGTATCCAAGGCGGTCTGCATGCTCGATGGTAGCGCGCCAGCCTTCCACACGACACATCCAATTTAGTTTCATGATAAGACGTACCGAGAACAAACCCGTCAACTGCTGTTAGTTCGCATAAAGTCTTTTGCAAATTGTCTCGGCCCTGAAAAAGCCCTTTTTTGTAGACAGGACATTGTTTACTTCAAGCAGGTGCTCGAACTGGCGGCCTTCTAACGCGACACAAGCTTGGTAACGTCGAACGGTGTTTTGCCGAACTCTTTCAAAGAATCCTGGAATTGCCCTGATGTGATTGGCGGCCTATTGTATGAGATCCATTAATTCCTCTTCGTTTCTAGGTGGTTCGCGTCGGGGTGGGTGAACTAGAACCTTGAAGAATCTCTACAGGAAAAAATCCAATGGCGTGAAGTCTGGTGATAGCGGGGGCCATGTCCTACAAGCACCTCTGCCAATTACCTGGCCGTCGTAGAGTTCATTTAAATATCCAGGCACAGCACAACTGTTATGTGCAAGCGCTCCATCATGCTCCATCCACATGCATAGCCGTATGACGAGAGGAACATCTTCCAGCAGGCAGGGTAGAGCAATTCGCCCCGGTAAGTCGAGAAGGTTGACGGACCGGCCCAGTCAGATGGTCACCCACAATGCCTGCGAAATGTTGAGCGAAAATCGTTCTTCGTGTCCGTGGACGTACGTGACATGAGGTTTTCCCCTTGCCCAGTAATGAACGTTTCCAGTGTTGTAAAGGCAATTCCGATGGAAGGTGCACTCATCGGTAAACAACACCATGGCGGAGAAGTCGGGATCTCGTGCAACACGTCGCAGAGTCACCGTCAAAAAATGGTTCAAATGGCTCTGAGCACTATGGGACTTAACTTCTGAGGTCATCAGTCCCCTATAACTTAGAACTACTTAAACCTAACTAACCTAAGGACATCACACACATCCATGCCCGAGGCAGGATTCGAACCTGCGACCGTAGCGGTCGCGCGGTTCCAGACTGTAGCGCCTAGAACCGCTCGGCCACCCCGGCCGGCTAATCACCGTCAGAACCCTAGCCTGTGTTCATAGTCTGCCACAGGATTTAGGTGTTGGACAAGGTGGAAACTAAGTTTATGCTGGCCGTCGTCCCTCAAACCCTCCAGACTAACCAATTAGTGAGCCCCATGTCGTGTCCAGCGGCTCGAGTACTTGTCGTAGGTGTTTGCTGGAAGCGCTAGAGAACAGCCTCTTCAAATGCAGCATACTGTTGTGTTCGAGATCTTCCAGCATCACCATGATATCCCGCTAAACTGCTCGTTTCGCTAAGTCGCTGGTGAGTTGCTGTTAACATTTGCGGGTGTTGGCGGCGTCTTGCTGGTTCCTCATACAACCGTCGAGCTTCATGCGCATTACCGTCGGATTGTCCAAAAACATAAACTATACCTCGTTAACTTTTCGTAACTGGGATGCACAATCATGTAAAAGTTTTTGAACGACATCATGTTTACGCCAGTGGCCGCTAAACGTTTTATTTCTACTATTGCAATTTCGGCCTTAGGTCATTTTCAAGTGCAGATATTTTGGCTTTAAACCATTTCAGCGTGTTTAAAGTTGACATGGCTTAAAGCCAAAACATCTGCACTTGATAATGGCCTAAGGCCGAAATTGCAATAGTGGAAATAAAAAGTTTAACAGTCACTAGCGTAAACATGATGTCTTCCATATCTCGTTGTTCTTCAAACGAATACTGTGCCGCCATGCTTACTACATGACTAAATCGCAGGTGTATGTGTGCTCCGAAGCGAAGTGAATCTTACGTGAGATAGAGACAAACAGCAAGATCTGTTTGACACGTGTGCCTATCACGTTGGGGCACTGAAGGTGCGAGGGACGTTTGTATGTGTGAACCGTCAACTGATGAATGGTAACGGGGCAATCCCGCGGCCAATCGGAGCGCGTTGCGCCAAGTTTCCGTAGTTTAAAAATGGTGCGTTGTCGACCTACACAACATTAGTAATTTTGGTTTCTACTGGCATCAGCTATCAAGGGTTAAAAATTCGTGACACAATATTTCTCCACCCTGTATATAGATACAGATGTAGAAATGTGATAAGACCGCTGTTATTCCCTATATACGTAAGTGCTGCCACAGGCAGTATCATTATCACATGTGATTGTACTCACGACCATGACACTATGGTTTTGACCAGTATTAGTCGTTCTACATTCACTTTACTTCCTCGTTATAATTAAAGTGAAGCTACTCACGAAGGTGTAGTTTGGGGTGTAATTATCGTCAAGGCAGTGAAAGTAGGTAGACATGCTAAACTGATTTGAACTGATATGAAACTGATTTACGCTGAAAAAAAGTTAGTTCCAGTTTTGGTGACAGATGTACATCTATTGGTCTACAGCACCTCGCTGACGTCGGCAGTACTCATACTGTACAAATTGTGTAAGCGGCGGTTAATGATCAACATTATGCCTTTCTCATTTGTTTGTCCTATTCTGGCCACGTCCCGTTCCTAATGCAGTACATATGCTGTTGCTTAATAAGATATGCCAGCAGATCAGATTTTAACAATTTCAAAAGTTTTGACATTTGCAGTAGGTAACTTGGCTAATATAATCAGACATATCTGGAACTTTTACACACACAAGGAACTAAGACTGTAGTCTCATTTATATCATGAAAAAAATGCTTAACTGTACCATTCTATTCGTTGTTTCTTTCTTAGAATGAAGACTATTGTGGGTCAATGCAGATAATCAGATAACGAACTTAGATTTGTCCCAGTTGACTTATAGATTCTAATTATCAGCTGTAGCAGATCACTTACCGCCTTTTGAAACTAGATCCTGGAAACCTTTCACCGTTGTCTTTCATCTCAGGAAATATGCGCTTGAGAAACAGTATATAACGTTACTTGTGACAGAAAAAACAGAACGCACCCTATCACATACATACAAAGCCTGTGTTCCTTTCCTACAAGCAAATTCAGTCTTCCATTCACATTTCGATCCCGCCAGCAACATCGTTGGGTGTGTCACTTGTAGAGGAGAGAAATGGGTTAGTAAGTGAGGAACTCGTAGAGTAATTTCAACCGAAGTAGGTGCACACATGGCTTACTAACTGAGAAAATAAATTATTTCGTTGTGAGATACCCTAGTTCCGTTACGAATGGGACAGGGGACGTGAAGAGCGTGAGGTAAAGTGTAAGATTTTAAATAGTTCGATGAACATGTTACTATGTGGGAAAAGTTTCTGTTAAGATAAGACAATCCAAGAACGCAGAGGGGTGGGTGTTAGGTGACATTATTCTCCTTCGCCGTGAGCAGTTTAAATTAAACCTGCTGGCTGGAAAAAGATAGTGTGTGAGTAAGATACCTCTAGGTTACCTAGAAGTTTGAAGCGAGTATGTAGAAGTAAAGCTAGTGTCGAATTTATAGTTTTTGGAGTCAACAAGGTCATTGTTTACAATCCCCTTGACATATGAGCACAAGTTCAGTCGAACAGAAGGAAGTGTCCAGAGTTGGATTTAAGATCAACTTGCTTCTGCCACAGGAAACTCCTTGTTGTTGCTGAACTGAGGGTTCATTCTAGAATTTATACAATCTAGATTCTGGATGAGAAACAAAAAAGTTGTTTCTAAACGAATTTTAATTAATATTTAAAAGTTTGTAACAGATGTTATTCCATTGTTTGCATACTGTACTTGCAGTCCTCTCTTGAAACATGTAGACCTAAGTAACTTCGATTTTTCACCATAAATAGATTTAGTTACTTTTGCTGTAAAAAGGACTCAGGGATATATACATAACCTGTGGTGCCATGTAATCTGTTAGCATTTTTAATGTCAATAAATGCTTCTGCTTAAAGAGAGAGAGAGAGAGAAACAGAGGGAGAGCTTAACGTTCGTTTTGTCTGTAACGTCACCTTAAGCAGATGATTATCCTGGTTATTAAAATGCTAGCCTAACAAATTTTAAAAATTTCTTTTTTCTTCCTTAGTACTTTCATATATTTTAATTTTTTTCTAACATTTTTGCTACAATTGTTTAGAAAATAAGTGTCCATAAAGTCTACTTTGCGTTGCATAAAGTAGTATTGTAGAATAATTGCAGTTTTATAATTTATAATTTTCAGTCATAGCTTGAGACATAATTAGAAAATCAAAATTTGAATTTCTGACACGTAATCAATGTTTCCCGGTAATGTCGTATATATCAAGTACTGCAAGGTACAAATAAAAATAATAACTTCGTATTTATTTTGCTTACAGCGTGTCATATTCCAGAGACCCCAGAATCCTATAAGAAGTTCGACGAGGGCCACGTCAACGATGCGTTTGAGAAAGAACACTCGGTGTACATCTGAAATGCAGCTGTTAGCTGTGTTGGACGTTTTGCTTAAATTAAGTCTAATATTTATTTACATTTTGTAACCATTATTTGTTACTTGTTACCTTGTAAATATCGTGTACATAGCTGTCACATAAAGACTGCAACGCTATGCAGGTTAACGATGTTATGTTATTTGAATACATTGCTTTTCTCTGGAGTGTGAGTCATTCCATAGTCCTAGAGATGCCCTTAGAAACATTTCAACAGAATTCACAGAATGAAACATTAGAACCACCTTCAGCAGTTGTTGATGCATATTTGGAATATCTGAAGCATAATCTTACTCTCAAGAACTGTATTAGAACTACCTTATAGGATGTTACATATATCTTTATACTCATTAAACAGTAGTAGAAGTAAAAGTCTTTGCAAAACGGTGCTGCGAAGTGTGGTCACTCAGCTAAATAGGTCCAGTTCATCAGTAGAACTTAACTAGCTTATATGCACAATCAGCCCTAAACTGAAAATGAAATTTATGTATTTTCTATTACATACAAACACACACACACACACACACACACACACACACACTATCCAAGGCGTTCGGGGCACAAATGCAGATGTTTTTATTGATGACTGAGGACAGTGTACTGAACAACACTACATCAGTATCTATTTCTTTTACTAACTAATAATCACAGCTATTACGAGTAGTATGTTTTGGGTTATTACATCTACATCTACATCCATACTCCGCAAGCCACCTGACGGTGTGTGGCGGAGGGTACCTTGTAAGTAGGCTGTTTATGTTTTCTCTATGTAAGTAGGCTGTTTATGTTTTCTTATTGGCAACGTTACGTAGCGCTCAATATGAAAATCACTGGCTGTGCTGTGTGCAGTCTGTGGCTGCTTTGCATTGTTGTAATACTCGCCATTGTAGTGTTAGGCAGCTGGCTGTGAACAGCGCGTAGCGTTGCGCAGTTGGAGGTGAGCCGCCAGCAGTGGTGGATGTGGGGAGAGAGATGGCGGAGGTTTCTAATTTGTCATGAACTGATATATATATTATGACTTGTGATGATATTAAGGTAAATACATTGTTTGCTCTCTATTAATATCTTTCATTTGCTAACTATCCCTATCAGTAGTTAGTGCCTTCAGTAGTTTGAATCTTCTATTTAGCTGGCAGTAGTGGCGCTCGCTGTACTGCAGTAGCTTGAGCAGCGAAGATTTTTGTGAGGTAAGTGATTTGTGAAAGGTATAGTTTAATGTTTGTCAGGGCCATTCTTTAGTAGGTAATTTTGAAAGTCAGATTGCGTTGCGCTAACAAAATATTGTGTGTCAGTTTAAGCACAGTCTTGTATAATTGTTGAAAGGGGACGTTTCATATGTCGACCCTTAGCCTAGGATACCTCACTGGAATCTTCTGATTTTTTTCTTGTAGTTTGTGTATTTAGTGTAGCTTTTGTTTATTGCTAGCGCGTAATTGTAGAGAGAATCTCCTTTGTAGTTGTAGTTTTCATTGTTGTAGAGTAAAACAGTTGTGGCATGCATGTAGATTTGCACCAAGTATTTCGCAGCTGCAATTAACTAGACATTATTTCCATTGCTACGTTATTTTATTTTGCTCTTCAAATTGTGTTTTTCTGTGTTGTCGTGTGAAATACTGTGACAATAATGGCGTGTGAAAAACGTAATACTAGGCTCCAAAGTAAACTGAGAAATGACAGTGAAGACGAAGGCAGTGTGTTAGCGCCGCAGAGTAATGAATTAACTGATGTTCAAAGTAGTAATTTGGTAATCGTGCATAGGGAAATGGAGCGGGCGGCAAACAATGGTACGGACAGTGAAACAATTAGTGAAGAGGGAAGCATTATCGATCGATCGGTCGGCAACAGCTCGTCTCAGGAATCCGAAATGACAGGACACAATTTCGCAAATACTGTAGATTCAGGTTTTGGGTTATCACCGTTTTCTCAAATAAGTCAAGACGCATTTTCTGCTTGTCAAAATGTGAATGTTGCCGGTGCAAATGCACTGCCGAAAAGCGTAGAGAAACAGATTCCAGACACTAATACATTATTATTGCAATTAATGCAACAAATGGAACAAAATCAGAGACAAACACAGCAAAAGCTTCAAAAGTTAGACACAATGGAACAAAATCAGAGACAAACACAGCAAAAGTTAGACACAGTGGAACAAAATCTTCAAAAGTTAGACACAATGGAACAACACCAGAGACAAACACAGCAACAGTTAGACGCAATGGAACAAAATCTTCACACCACGCTTGAACAAACACGTGAAGATTTAACTACTGAGTTACATAACATTGAATCGAAATGTCAAAAAGTCTGTAATGACGTAAAAACACAAATTTGTGAGCATTTTCAACCTATTTTTTCGCGGCATGAAAATGCATTACAGAATCACGAAGCAGCCATAAAAGAACTGCAAGCCATTGTTCATGAAAATCATGAGACCTTGTGGGCTAAAATTGACTCAGTTGCATCTACCGATTCGGTTACGCAACTTGCAATAACTCAGGAAAACTTAAAGGACACAGTAGATACGATTTCAACACAAATGGACACTCTGAAACTTGGTTCAGAAAAACACACTGAGGAAATGTGTTCACTATCGGAGAAAGTAGCTGAACTTTCGGATCAGGTCACTAACTTATCTACAAAGGTAGATGATGATCTGAATGACACAAGACCTGTAGCCTTCACTGACACTGAAGAGTGCGAACAAATTAGGAAATTCAAACAAAATCAGAATCAGATTAATACGCAACACCAAAGAGAAATCCGGGAAGTACAAGATCAGCTGACACAGTTAATACAAGAATTACGTATTTCAGAGGATACTCGCGCCCCAATACGGGAAGAGGGACTCAGAAATACGGAACAACCACAAAATAATAACACAGGACACTTCGGAAGTTATGAAAGAAATTGGCAAGGTGCACCGAATTTTGAAATGGAACCGCCGAAACGACATAACAATGACCGATATGCGACTCGCCGACATGATAACTTTGACTATAAGCTGTTCATTACTACACGTAAATTCAAAACATTTAAGAATTCTGGGAACGACATTCATCCACAAGCATGGCTCCATCAATTCTCTCATTGTTTTCCTCCCAACTGGTCATTAGAGCACAGATTAGAATTTATGTGTGGCTACTTAGAGAATGAACCAGCTGTAAGAATGCGGTCGGTCATTCACGATTGCCACAGTGAAGGAGAATTTTACCATGCCTTCCTCTCAGCATATTGGTCTCAAGCCACACAAGACCGGGTAAAACATGGTATCATAATGATGAAACATTTCGAACAATCTGAATTCTCCAGTCTTGTGAAATATTTTGAAGACATGTTGCACAAGAATCAGTACCTGTCAAACCCATACAGCCCCTCAGAACTCATCCGCATTTGCTTAATCAAATTACCTGAACATTTACGACATATTATTTTGGCAGGACGTTGCAAAGACGACATTGAAGCTTTTCAGGGACTGTTACAAGAATTGGAAATTGACACTGACAATCGCGGAATGCGGAAAGAGGAACACAACAATTACAGGTCACATCCGTCGCAATTCCGCGATGAAAGAAGTAATAACTGGACACGACAAGGCTATTCTCACAGCACATATCGTGACCAAAACAGACACCACCCGTATGACAAGCGTTGGCAGAGTAGTAATAACTACAGGGAAAGATCACCTCTCCGTGGTAATGACTATCACAGAGACAATCAGAGAAACAGACAATATGGGAACCAAAATAAATATTATCAGGGGAGACAGAATAACTTTAGACGCAACGGTCCAGCGCGCAGTTTCGATTCAGGGAGAAATTCTCCACCACGTGACCGACAAACAAGAAACGATGTAAACTACCGACATAACGACAGACCTGAATTCCATCAGAACTGGCGAGCTTTAAACAGAGCTGGGCCCTCTCGGCAAGGCGAATTTGTGGAAGTTAGGTCTCCTAATCCCAATAACGACGCGCGCCAACAAAGGGACAGACAATGACTCGCACCGCAGGCAGCCGCGTGCGGCCGCTGGCTCAGGGAAAAATAACATAGACGCTAACCTTGAGAAAAACTCCAGTATTCTTTACCGACGTATACCGCCTGACAATTGCATGCAAGTTCAAACTCTGCGTACTAGGAAGAGTAAAGGTTTACACCACATTTCTCATGTAAAACCGTTTATTGAAAGATAATCTGCTTTTTAACTTTGTCTTTGCCATATAACTTTTCACATTACATTACTAGTATGCTTGTCAGACTTAGAATCTGTTAACATGCAACAATGTTTGAAGTTAAATATCCAGTCAAGAACCAAGAGAACTTATTTAAACAGAAATTAAGAATGCATTGTTATAGTGAACTGACGACACATCGTTATTGTGTATGTACATTCTTGCTTGTTTGTTGCACGATTACGTAACGACTATAAGGCTCACATACTTAGAACATTTACCAGTACTGCTAATGAGATTTTAATGCAACATTTTGGTTTACTTGAAAATACATTCTGGGTTTAAAGTACTTTCTGTGAGATACCAGAGGACACAGTGGTTAGTTTATGTGACAGCTACACGATTTTATCACGACGCTACTAATGAGTGACAATTTACAATGTTGCTTTTGCGGTGTATCTGTTTTATATCTGCACAGTTTTCTGAATTCTTCTGGAAAGAAAAACATGTTTTAGTAGTAACTTTTATGGTATAGCAACAATGAGACAGCCTTTTTCGTGGCACAACATTACGTTACTGTACAGTGCTTTCTTCATCACGCCAATAAGTATAATAACTACGATATCTATACGCAAAGCATTTCACTTTTGTTTATCATGTGGTAAGTACATTGACTTTAGCAGAACTTTGCTTACAGAGGACGATAACTACGACAGTTCCACAGAATTGTCTTACAGCAAGACGCGCATTTAGCGCTACAGGACACGCATTTGAGTGATTAATCTTATACTTAACACACTTATTTTTAAAGATTTTTTTTTAATTACAAAGAAAGTTTTCCGTGATACATTTCATTCCATTGCGGTAATTTGTAACACATGGGAGTATAATTACATTAATCCTCAGGGGGGTACACGCCTACTTTGTGTACCATGTGTGTGGCAACCACAAGGAACCCTAGCTAATATGGTATTTGCTTATACAACTTTACACATCGGTACCATATTTCTCTAACACACAAATTACACAGCTATCTGATTATTTAACTGAGAGAGACAAACATTTATTTTACTACATCAGTGACACATGTTTACGCAATTATACAGTTGGATAACTTCACACTTATGAAACTGTATTTTGTCTGTACTTTGTAAACTGTTCATATTTTTTCGGAATCATTGTGATACTATGAGAGCTTTGAATGATGTATTTGGTATGAGATCATGATTTTTAAGGTACGTTTGAGGCGGATGACACTTTTGACATGAGCAGAGAATTTTTTTAATTCTTGGAGGAAGTTACGACGATTTTGAGATTTGACTGAGGTGTTATGATGTTATTTTTACGACGACGATGTGTATTATGCTGCTGAGGTATGTTTACGATTAATAGGATGAGGCTATATGAGTTATTTGATTATGCTTCATATTTATAATGACGAAATATTGACGAGTGTCGATGGATACGTATATGTGTAATAAGGTAAGGAGTAATGAATAGTGGGTAGGGACTCTTGACTTGTGAAAAAGGATGTTGGAAACCAAGAATCGTACTTTAAGAGTTATGACATGTGTGAATCATGTGTGAATGTATCACAATGCCACTGAACATTTTTTGGACACTGTTATATCAATAGCATTTTGTTTCTACAGATTTGCAACGCTAATTCTTGACCTGTGAAATATTTTTATGTGGGACTGCCACGGTAGCAGAAACTGGTGTCGTAAATATTTCCGTAAGAAAGTTAAGTGACCACCTGCACGTAATGCGTCGCGGGCACCCACCTGGGCGACAGCCGCCCGAAAAAAAGCCATTAGCCTTACAGCGGCACAGGTAAAAAAAAAAAAAAAAAAAAAAAAAAAAAAAAAAAAAAAAAAGGGGAGGCCATTATAATGACAAGTGTCTTTCTACGAGCGTTGAGAGCTACTGACTTATGAAATGTCACATGACTATTGAATGTTGTTTTTATGCTTTGGTTTGCGTAGTTGCTTATTTCATTTGACATCTGTTTTCCAGCTGTGTTGCAGCATTGCTTTTATAAAATAAAATGCATTTGCTAATGTGAACACTTTCTGTCAACAGATCTATTAAATAATTATTTTATGATCCACATTCTTTAAAAAAGGAGCACTTGGAAAGGAAAGAACAATAAGAAGGAACTAGTAACTGCATTCATAATTTTCTTTTCAAGTAATTGGTAACTTTTTGGTAGAATAACTTCTTGTGGTGCACCACTTTAATTACTTAGACATTAAGATGTGATTATACATTTCCCTTATCTGCATTGTTGTTTTTACTGTAATATTTTTTCTGCTTGAGCTATGTCATGTTTAGATATAAGTTATTGCATTTGCTGTTGCTGTTTGCCAGGCATAGTGCTACTAAATTTCACATTACATTACTCTGCTAAGCCAATTTTACTACTCATTGATTTTTCATGTTGCTGCACATTGGCTCATATTAGTTGTAATTTTGCATTTTATCTGTAAATTAGATTTACTGCTGCTGGCTTTGCCATTTTGCATTCTTTTCATTGCTGTTTGTATTAATTGTTTTGCGCTGCTGCATTGCCTTGTCCCTTAGTTTAGCATCTGAGCTCAGTAGATTTAAGTTAGCTTAAGAGGGGGTAGTCTATAGAAGAGAATGAGTTGCGATGAATTGGAAGAAATGCATTGAGAATCTATACGAAAACCGTACAGAAAGCAGGTATAGGTAGGATTTTCTTGGAAATAAATAATGAGGTAAGAAATATGTGAAATAAATACAGAAAGCATGCTTGGATAAGATTTTTTGGTGGAAGCAAAGGTTGAAATAAGACGAAAGATCTGTAGAATGAAGTTTTGGGAATAATGATGAATGAAGGGAGATCTCCAAGAAGTAAAGAAAGTTTTGTTCGCAAAATACTGCAGTACAACAAACCCTGTCCTTTCCTTTTGTGTTATCCCACTATATGTTTGTGTACCCTTGTGTATTTGTTTTCGTCCTGTCTCTGTGTAGTTTCATAGAATTTTTTTTCTTTTAATATTAAGCTACATTCACTATGATGAGGAATACTTTTATCCTCAAATACAATTGGCATTAATAATATGTTATTTACCTTATAAATATGCTTACACATTATTTATTCTGTTTAATGCTCATGTGTGAAGTTGATGTTTCAAAAATTATTGTGATCTTTTATGTATGTACTCATGTCATAATTCCACTGATGTATATGTTTATTTCTATTCTTTTGTAAAGCCTGTACTACAAATGTTATCTGTATTATTATGTTTTTAATGATGTTTTCTGTGTCTTTGTAATTGTATTTTTATGTTACCAAATTGTACTTGTTACCAGTTCTTCAAATTAAGTAACATTTCACTGCACACGTTTCTGTTGGTCATAGTATATGGACAATATGTGAGAAGTAGGGACTGATAGTGTTTGCACGTGTGTTAATAATTCAGCAAGGGACTGGATAACAGCATTGCTGGTTCTAAGGACAATTCCAGAAACTTTGTGAGTGCACAAGTGGTGGTTTATGGACTTGCTATATTCTGTGCAAGACTCTTCGATGGTGGATGTGCACCTGCGCAATCGCAACAGATGGCTGCTGGTCATCTCTACAAGGACTACAGTGGGTCTGCACCTCTGGTGGCCCACCAATACCATTATCTCTACAAGGACTACAGTGGGTCTGCATCTATGATGACCCACCAACGCCATTATTTCTACAAGGACTGCAGTGGGTCTGCACCTCTGGTGGCCCACCAATACCACAATCTCTACCAGGACTCCAGTGGGTCTGCTCTGTGATGACCTACCTACCAATATTCTTCCAAACTTCGAATGACTCTGCTGTGGGTTTGCTCTGTTGTGGCCCATTACCTGTCAGCATGTCGAGAGTCAGCACTGTCTTTCCATTGGAAGGACAACACTACTTCTTCAAGACTGCATGGAAATCCACTACTTCCGTGTGCATTTTCTTTTACTGCTCAGACTTTGAGACAAACACTGCTATTCTCCTGTTATGTATGATTAGGACTGTCTTTAGGGACTGTGAGAAAATTTGAGCTTTTGACCAACGTTGTATCAATAAGTGTGTGCATTTTATTTCTTTGTTACTGTAATTGTGAAAAATTTTTGTCAAATCTGTATTGGCCACTGCCCAACCCAATTTGTAAAATTTTTTGTGGGGAGCATGGGGGCTATGTAAGTAGGCTGTTTATGTTTTCTCTATGTAAGTAGGCTGTTTATGTTTTCTTATTGGCAACGTTACGTAGCGCTCAATATGAAAATCACTGGCTGTGCTGTGTGCAGTCTGTGGCTGCTTTGCATTGTTGTAATACTCGCCATTGTAGTGTTAGGCAGCTGGCTGTGAACAGCGCGTAGCGTTGCGCAGTTGGAGGTGAGCCGCCAGCAGTGGTGGATGTGGGGAGAGAGATGGCGGAGGTTTCTAATTTGTCATGAACTGATATATATATTATGACTTGTGATGATATTAAGGTAAATACATTGTTTGCTCTCTATTAATATCTTTCATTTGCTAACTATCCCTATCAGTAGTTAGTGCCTTCAGTAGTTTGAATCTTCTATTTAGCTGGCAGTAGTGGCGCTCGCTGTACTGCAGTAGCTTGAGCAGCGAAGATTTTTGTGAGGTAAGTGATTTGTGAAAGGTATAGTTTAATGTTTGTCAGGGCCATTCTTTAGTAGGTAATTTTGAAAGTCAGATTGCGTTGCGCTAACAAAATATTGTGTGTCAGTTTAAGCACAGTCTTGTATAATTGTTGAAAGGGGACGTTTCAACCTTGAGTACCTCTATCGGTTCTCCCTTCTATTCCAGTCTCGTATTG